>NW_027509371.1:3010000-3025000 GCF_048541705.1 Temnothorax americanus | reverse complement strand
AAAGATTACGTCTACCACTTGTTACTTAGATTTTTCTGAGGTATAATACTACCACGTCTACCACTGTTTTTTTTTTTTTCAAGGTAACAACATATTTGGAAATAAAAATACTACTGTTTAGTTTTTTCGAGATTTTTCGAGATACAAAGATTACGTCTACCACTTGTTACTTCGGTTTTTTCGAGGTAAAGATACTACTGCTTAGGTTTTTTCGAGATTTTTCGAAATACATACAAAGATTACGTCTACCACTTGTTACTTCGGTTTTTTCGAGGTAAAGATACTACTGCTTAGGTTTTTTCAAGATTTTTCGAAATACAAAGATTACGTCTACCACTTGTTACTTAGATTTTTTTGAAGTATAATAGTACCACTGTTTTTTTTTTCGAGGTAACAACATATACACTACTATGCGTGTACTTGGCGCCTTTCTTTACCTTTTTTTTAAAAAAGGTAATTTTGTACAGATATCACGCCTTTTTGTAATATTACGCATTGTATAAACAGTATGTACAGGGTGTTATTTCGAGGTATAATACTACCACTTTGTTTTTTTCGAGGTAACAACATAATACATATATACTACTATGCGTGTACTTGGCGCATTTTTTTACCTTTTTTTAAAAAAGGTAATTTTGTACGGATATCACGCCTTTTTGTAGTATTACGCATTGTATAAACAGTATGTACAGGGTGTTATTTCGAGGTATAATACTACCACTTTGTTTTTTTCGAGGTATCAACATAATACATATGTACTACTATGCGTGTACTTGGCGCCTTTTTTTACCTTTTTTTTGAAAAAAGTAATTTTGTACGGATATCACGCCTTTTTGTAGTGTTACGCATCTTAATCTTAACAGAAAAAAATTACATCTTATAAAGAAATGTGTCTGAAGTTGTAAATATATATATATACATATTGCCGGACATTGCTTTTATGTAAAATAAGCATGTATATTACGTTGCTTGTATAAATTATTTCTTACCAACTTTTTCCAAAAATAATATATAAAGACCTTTAGCACCTGTAGGCCATCGTTTATTTTCTATAATTTTTCCATCATCAAATTCAATCCAAAATGTCTTTTCTCTACACATACTTGTATAATGACCATCTTCAATAGATGTACCCTGATGAAATATAGTATTCATTACTTTATACTGCTGTTTCGCTATCGATATCTTAGTTGTTGATATGCTAGTTAAATTAAATGTCTGTGGTATTTTCACTAATTTATTATCCTGTGACGAGAACAAAATTAAATGAATGATAACTATTTCTTTCGTCAACGTTAATTCATTTCTAAATACTAGATTTCCTGCACAAAATTGGCATGTTTTTCCATATAACGGACCCCAATTTAAAAATGTATCCTTTAATAAATTATTAAGACCGTGACTCTTTTACGCGACGCGACGGGTTGCGAGTACCCGAGATATTGAGATCTCGATAACGATGAGTGAACGGATCAAGTTCTAAGTAGGCTTGATCGATAGCTTGAGGTTCAATTAGGGGGGGGGGGGTTTCTCTCATAATATTCCGCTGCGTGCCCTACGAGCGGAGATATTGCGACGTAAAGTCCAAATGTGAAAATTTATTTTTAAGATACGAATACGTATATACTTCTAACGTCGACGTCTTATATGATGACGTCATAATCAGAAACGTCACTTTCACTTTTTCGACACTGGTGGCAAGCGGTTCTGATTATACAATATAATTATATACGATAAGGTTATACATATACATAAAATACCTGAACGCAATTTTATTTTTTATAATAAAACAATACGAATGCATTCATCTCTAATTACTTTTCAATTATTTTTAATGTGTATCATATATATATATATATATATATATATATATATATATATATATAGATTATACAGAGACATTATTATATATAGAGATTATTATATAGAGACATTATATAGACATTATTATATATAGAGATTATATAGAGACAAAGATTAAATCCTGTTGCTCTCAACGTCTGCCTCTGCCTCTGCCTCGTCTACCTCAATGGTAATTGGATGATGACAATTTATATAAGAAGGCCATGAACCTTTCTTCTTGCTGTCGTATCCCTGCGGCTCTGCCTCTTGGTCTTCGAACTGTAAAATAATAAAATTGTATAAGAAATTTTATGAATTAAATACATATAATATGAATTAAATTTTTCATATATAACAAGAAGATATTTATTAATTTCGATTAAGATGGTATGTTTGTTTGTTATTGCGATAAATGTTACCACATGCCTCAGTGGTCGAATTGAGGCGACGCCTGCACGGATAGCGGGAGGTTCCAGGTTCAAACTCTGGCTGGGGTAATACTTTTCGTAATCGCAATCAAATTATTGGCGGAATATATCATAAATATGTCATTACTTTCTGTTAAATATACATAATATTAATATTACCTTGTCTATCATCTTCGGCATCGAAACGAGCAGCGGCACGATCGGCGACGACGGGATCAGCGGCGACAGGTCCGGCGGCGACAGGATGGTCGGCGACGACGGAACCAGCGGCGACAGGTCCAGCGGCGACAAAACTGGCGGCGACAGGTCCGGCGGCGACGACGGAACCGGCGGCGACGGGACCGGCAGCGATATCGGTGGCTGATTTTTCTTCCAATGATAATTCTAGCTCGAAATCGGCGAAATCGTTATCATCTATATCCATCTAAAATAAAATAAAAATAGCAACATTGTAATTATGTGAAATTATGTGAAATATATATTGAAAAGACAGTACTTACCATTTGTACTTTCGCGATTTCTCTCAGTATAAAACGGTGGTTTCGTTGGCTCCTGCCTCTAACCGAGGACAATACGGCCAGTATTTGCCATCATATATATATCAAGATATATATAATATCAACAACCTGTTCACCGTTCTCTGGATAGAATTGTAACACTGCTCTTGCGCTTCTTGACAGACATGCATACAACGTTAATAAGAAACGATATAAACGTTTTGTAGGATTGTGCAAAGTTTTGCTTGCATAGCACAACCACAAGCGCAGAAATACTGACAGCCCCATCAAACGTACCAGCTTTAAATGGCAATCCTTGACCTAAAAAATAAAATAATGTATTAATATGATATTATGGCTACGGTCAACGTGACACTACAAATGCTTCGAAGCATTCCTCTTCTCTTTTCTTTCAATGAAGAAAGAAGGAGAAGAAGAACGCTCCAGAGCATTTGTATCACGTTGACCGTAGCCTATATATCAAGATATATATAATATCAACAACCTGTTCACTGTTCTCTGGATATAATTGTAACACTGCTCTTGCGCTTCTTGACAGACATGTATACAACGTTGATAAGAAACGATATAAACGTCTTGTAGGATTGTGCAAAGTTTTGCTTGCATAGCACAACCACAAGCGCAGAAATACTGACAGCCCCATCAAACGTACCAGCTTTAAATGGCAATCCTTGACCTAAAAAATAAAATAATGTATTAATATGATATTATGGCTACGGTCAACGTGACACTACAAATGCTTCGAAGCATTCCTCTTCTCTTTTCTTTCAATGAAGAAAGAAGGAGAAAAAGAACGCTCCAGAGCATTTGTATCACGTTGACCGTAGCCTATATATCAAGATATATATAATATCAACAACCTGTTCTCACCGTTCTCTGGATAGAATTGTAACACTGCTCTTGCGCTTCTTGACAGACATGCATACAACGTTGACAAGAAACGATATAAACGTCTTGTAGGATTGTGCAAAATTTTGCTTGCATAGCACAACCACAAGCGCAGAAATACTGATAGCCCCATCAAACGTACCAGCTTTAAATGGCAATCCTTGACCTAAAAAATAAAATAATGTATTAATATGATATTATGGCTATGGTCAACGTGACACTACAAATGCTTCGAAGCATTCCTCTTCTCTTTTCTTTCAATGAAGAAAGAAGGAGAGGAAGAACGCTCCAAAGCATTTGTATCACGTTGACCGTAGCCTATATATCAAGATATATATAATATCAACAACCTGTTCTCACCGTTCTCTGGATAGAATTGTAACACTGCTCTTGCGCTTCTTGACAGACATGCATACAACGTTGATAAGAAACGATATAAACGTCTTGTAGGATTGTGCAAAGTTTTGCTTGCATAGCACAACCACAAGCGCAGAAATACTGATAGCCCCCATCAAACGTACCAGCTTTAAATGGCAATCCTTGACCTAAAAAATAAAATAATGTATTAATATGATATTATGGCTATGGTCAACGTGACACTACAAATGCTTCGAAGCATTCCTCTTCTCTTTTATTTCAATGAAGAAAGAAGGAGAAGAAGAACGCTCCAGAGCATTTGTATCACGTTGACCGTAGCCTATATATCAAGATATATATAATATCAACAACCTGTTCTCACCGTTCTCTGGATAGAATTGTAACACTGCTCTTGCGCTTCTTGACAGACATGCATACAACGTTGATAAGAAACGATATAAACGTCTTGTAGGATTGTGCAAAGTTTTGCTTGCATAGCACAACCACAAGCGCAGAAATACTGACAGCCCCATCAAACGTACCAGCTTTAAATGGCAATCCTTGACCTAAATATTAATATGATATTATGGCTACGGTCAACGTGACACTACAAATGCTTCGAAGCATTCCTCTTCTCTTTTCTTTCAATGAAGAAAGAAGGAGAGGAAGAACGCTCCAAAGCATTTGTATCACGTTGACCGTAGCCTATATATCAAGATATATATAATATCAACAACCTGTTCTCACCGTTCTCTGGATAGAATTGTAACACTGCTCTTGCGCTTCTTGACAGACATGCATACAACGTTGATAAGAAACGATATAAACGTCTTGTAGGATTGTGCAAAGTTTTGCTTGCATAGCACAACCACAAGCGCAGAAATACTGATAGCCCCATCAAACGTACCAGCTTTAAATGGCAATCCTTGACCTAAAAAATAAAATAATGTATTAATATGATATTATGGCTATGGTCAACGTGACACTACAAATGCTTCGAAGCATTCCTCTTCTCTTTTATTTCAATGAAGAAAGAAGGAGAAGAAGAACGCTCCAGAGCATTTGTATCACGTTGACCGTAGCCTATATATCAAGATATATATAATATCAACAACTTGTTCTCACCGTTCTCTGGATAGAATTGTAACACTGCTCTTGCGCTTCTTGACAGACATGCATACAACGTTGATAAGAAACGATATAAACGTCTTGTAGGATTGTGCAAAGTATTGCTTGCATAGCACAACCACAAGCGCAGAAATACTGACAGCCCCATCAAACGTACCAGCTTTAAATGGCAATCCTTGACCTAAAAAATAAAATAATGTATTAATATGATATTATGGCTACGGTCAACGTGACACTACAAATGCTTCGAAGCATTCCTCTTCTCTTTTCTTTCAATGAAGAAAGAAGGAGAGGAAGAACGCTCCAAAGCATTTGTATCACGTTGACCGTAGCCTATATATCATTCATCGCACAAAATTTTTTAATTGCAAATCGGAAACGTACCTCGAGTTGAGCTCTTCTGCGATCAACGAAGTCGGGATCGAACGTGTCAGTCGTCACTTTCTGCTTTCTGCCAAGCGTAGAGAACCTTCTTTTCCGGCAGCGATAGTAGATGGGTGCGTTCAGCCGATACTCCGCTAGCCTAGCAATCGTGAGCAGTCGCTCGTTTCCTCTCCTTTTAATCCATTGGGTCAAAGGAGAGGAAACGAGCGAAAACGAGCGACTACTCACGATTGCTAGGCTAGCGAAGTATCGGCTGAACGCACCCAATGTAGGGATACGAAATCTTTAGATAAGCACGAAGCAATTCAATTCAGTATATCGCCGGCACGATTACGGTGTTACTGCCGTTTCGCGTACGCGCGTATGCGCGCGTTGTCGCACCTTACCTCGCGACGCGTAATAAAGAGTCACACGATCGGTCTCGCTCCGCGCGTACTACCGTGTCTCTCGATCGATCGAGATAGGTTAACTGATCAGATGATGAACTGACTGACAGGATAGCGCTCTAAACGAACGCACTGTCTGCACTGCACTGCACTGCGACACTAACGCCGCTAGCCGCCAGTGTCGAAAAAGTGAAAGTGACGTTCTCTGTTTGTTACATGTATGTTATAAAGAAAAGCGGTTGACGGAGACGACGTATCTTAAAAATAAATTTTCGCATTTGGACTTTGCGTCGCAATATCTCCGCTCGTAGGGCACGTAGCGGAATATTATGAGAGAAACCCCCCCCCCTAATTGGACCCCAAGCTATCGATCAAGCCTACTTAGAACTTGATCCGTTCACTCGTTATCGAGATCTCAACATCTCGGGTACTCGCAACCCGTCGCGTCGCGTAAAAGAGTCACGGTCGGTCTCGCTCCGCGTGTACTTGGCGCGAGACACTACCGTGTCTCTTGACCTTGAATTTGATGGCCACGTGTTCCAAGTTGCCGATGACGAGGTCCACATAGTGCGCTTCGTAGTTTTCGGTGTCTACATGTATTAATACCTCGAATTCGATATCTACGTGTCCTACATTGGGTGCGTTCAGCCGATACTTTGCTAGCCTAGCAATCGTGAGCAGTCGCTCGTTTTCGCTCGTTTCCTCTTTTTTGACTTACTGGATTAAAAAGAGAAGAAACGAGCAAAAACGAGCAACTGCTCACGATTGCTAGGCTAGCGGAGTATCGGCTGAACGCACCCATTCAGATTTAAAGTTATTAATACACCTAGACACCAAAAACTATGAAGCGCATTATGTGGACCTCGTCATCAGCAACCTGGGACACGTAGACATCAAATTCAACGTACGATTACACCTGGACACCGGAAACTATGAAGCGCACTATCTGGATCCCGTCATCGGCAACCTGGGATACGTGGACATCGAATTCAAAATATTAATACACGTAGACACCGAAAACTACGGAGCGCACTATGTGGATCTTGTCATCGGCAACCTGGGACACCTAGACATCGAATTCAACGTACAATTACACCTGGACACCGAAAACTATGAAGCGCACTATCTGGATCTCGTCATCGGCAACCTGGGACACGTGAACATCAAATTCAAGGTATTATTACACCTAGACACCGAAAAATACGGAGCGCGATATCTGGACCTCGTCATCGGCAACCTGGGACACGTGGACACCGAAAACTACGGAGCGCACTATGTGGACCTTGTCATCGGCAACCTGGGATACCTAGACATCGAATTCAACGTACGATTACACCTGGACACCGAAAACTATGAAACGCATTATCTGGATCCCGTCATCGGCAACCTGGGACTCGTGGACATCGAATTCAAGATATTAATACACGTAGACACCAAAAACTACGGAGCGCACTATGTGGACCTCGTCATCGGCAACCTGGGACACGTAGACATCGAATTCAACGTATTATTACACCTGGACACCGAAATCTATGAAGCGCATTATCTGGATCCCGTCATCGGCAACCTGAGACACGTGGACATCGAATTCAAGATATTAATACACGTAGACACCAAAAACTATGGAGCGCACTGTGTGGACCTCGTCATCGGCAACCTGGGACACGTAGACATCGCATTCAACGTATTATTACACCTGGACACCGAAAACTACGAAGCGCACTGTGTGGACCTCGTCATCGGCAACCTGGGACACGTGGACATCGAATTCAAGGTATTAATACACGTAGACACCGAAAACTACGGAGCGCACTATGTAGACCTCGTCATCGGCAACCTGGGACACGTAGACATCGCATTCAACATATTATTACACCTGGACACCGAAAACTACGAAGCGCACTGTGTGGACCTCGTCATCGGCAACCTGGGACACGTGGACATCGAATTCAACGTATTATTACACCTGGACACCGAAAACTACGAAGCGCATTGTGTGGACCTCGTCATCGGCAACCTGAGACACGTGGACATCGAATTCAAGATATTAATACACGTAGACACCAAAAACTACGGAGCGCACTGTGTGGACCTCGTCATCGGCAACCTGGGACACGTAGACATCGCATTCAACGTATTATTACACCTGGACACCGAAAACTACGAAGCGCACTGTGTGGACCTCGTCATCGGCAACCTGGGACACGTGGACATCGAATTCAAGGTATTAATACACGTAGACACCGAAAACTACGGAGCGCACTATGTGGACCTCGTCATCGGCAACCTGGGACACGTAGACATCGCATTCAACATATTATTACACCTGGACACCGAAAACTACGAAGCGCACTGTGTGGACCTCGTCATCGGCAACCTGGGACACGTGGACATCGAATTCAACGTATTATTACACCTGGACACCGAAATCTATGAAGCGCATTATCTGGATCCCGTCATCGGCAACCTGGGACACGTGGACATCGAATTCAAGATATTAATACACGTAGACACCAAAAACTACGGAGCGCACTATGTGGACCTCGTCATCGGCAACCTGGGACACGTAGACATCGAATTCAACGTATTATTACACCTGGACACCGAAAACTATAAAGCGCACTATCTGGACCTTGTCATCGGCAACCTGGGATACATAAACATCAAATTCAAGCTTGATTCATAAGAATCGACTTAAAAATTCCCTAGCGGCACTTTCTGCCAAGCATAGAGAACCTACTTTTCCGTTGACTCAATATTTATTATATATATACCTAATTTTTACTTAAATAGAAATCTTCCTCCTGACCGATAAGTTTATCGACCTAATTTTGAAATACGCGCGCGATATCGAAACTGGCGATACCTGCGCCGCCAGCGTCGAAAAAGTGAAAGTGACGTTTCTCTGATGACGTCATAATAGATCGCAGCGTTAGGAGGAGACGTATCTTAAAAATAAATTTTCACATTTGGACTTTGCGTCGCAATCTCCGCTCGTAGGGCACGTAGCGGAATATTATGAGAGAAACCCCCCCCCCTAATTGGACCCCAATCTATCGATCAAGCCTACTTAGAACTTGATCCGTTCACTCGTTATCGAGATCTCAACATCTCGGGTACTCGCAACTCGTCGCGTCGCGTAAAAGAGTCACGGTCGGTCTCGCTCCGCGTGTACTTGGCGCGAGACACTACCGTGTCTCTTGATATGGTAGTCTGTTTTACTTGGATTTTTATTATATATGTATATTTTCACTTGGCCTGGAATGTGAAGAACTTTAGTAATGTCTGCACATTTTTCTAATTATGAGCTGCAACGCAATTTATTATACGTTACTAAATTATACGACTTAGGGCCCTCGAAGGGCCACTTTGATCAAACTCTGATTAACTTAATCGTTGATTAGTCCATTGGAAATGACCAATCGCATTTGCTCATAAACAGATTGACAAATGCGATGGTCATTTCCAGTGGACTAATCAACGATTAAGTTAATCAAAGTTTGATCGAAGTGGCCCTAATCAATAATATCAGGCGCACTAAAACGCTCAATTTCTATGAAGAATCGGCGAGATCTCCCCTTCTCCAACCAGATATCACTTCCTCGTTCTCTATAAGAATCTCGTGTATATAAATACACCCCTGCACGCAGAATATATACACAGAAAATAGTTTTTTTAAATTTTACATCTTTATTTTTAAAATGCGGTACGCCACGTACGTAGCAACGTGCTCGCCGATTTTTCCTGGAGACAAACGCTGAGGAAGAAAAACTAATAAAATTATTTTCTCATTAATATCCCTTTTAATTCTTTGATATATGTATCACATGCTTAAGAAATACATATATGCCCCATTATCAATAGCATAATTAATAATTATGTAAAGCAAAATGCCTATTAATAAAATTTTAAACTAAGCAAGCCTAATTAATTTTAAAACAATTTGTGACATTGACATTTATCGTAAAATAAATTATTGATAAAATCAATATTTGACAGTCGACGGGTAATCGAATTGCGTGAAACATCTTGCATGCAAGTTATTTGCGATAAAAAAATAATCACAGGCACCTATTATATTATATTTGATACGCTACTATCTAATTGTCGACTTTAACTTTTTGATATCAAAATAGCAAAAAAAAATGCAAGGAGAGGCGTAGATGAAAAAGTGGTTCAAAAATAAATATAAAATAACCGATGAAACCGTTAAAAGTATATTTATCACATTTAAAAGAGTTATCTTACATGTAGGTATATATTTGTTTATTATTGACATAATTTAAATTTATACTACTCCATTTTGATAAAAATACAAATATTTGCTGTACAGATAGAGAAATGTTAATAAAATTCTTTCAGTATTGTATGTGCGGCTAAAAAACATCGTCTTTGAAGCATCGTCTTTCTTATCATCCTTTTCGTAACTTTATCCACTGCGCGTTTCTTGAGTTGTGCGATTAGTTCTGTGTTCTAGATGTTTTAGATTATTTAAACCTTGAATGTATGCGAGTTTTCTTAACATTCCTCTTTGTCAATCTATTTAGAAATAAAAATATGTCTCTATTCAAGCGTTTGAGGGGCCAGCACAAGGTTCTGAACTTGGATTATCGTCCGTCTTATTGTCTTTAACATCAGAAAAGCGATCTATCTTGCCAAATACAGGTATTATTATCCTAGCGCGCACAAAAAATTATATTATTAAATAATATTATTATAATATTATATTTAATATATTACAATAGTAAATTACAACTTTATTAAATACAAAACAGGAAAGTGAGCACTTACTGATCACAAAACACATAAAACACGCCTTTATATACGCGGAATTAATAAATTTTAAAGAAAACTATTAAAAAAACTATTAAATTTATATGACAGAGCTCACCTTTTTCCCTTTAGCTCGTTAAGTTTGCCGGATGACAGTGCAGCTAAACCAATTGCTGCACTTAAGTCGTCGATATTTTCTCCTTCTAGTAGAATTTTGGCCGCAGTTTTAAGGAGGTTCGATGGCTTCATCGGAGGGAGTAGTGGGACGCGGGGGTTCTGGAAACAGCGCACTAGCGTTTGAAGTAGTGGGAATGAAGGGGATTGCTTTGATTGGTCGCCGCGTGCGTATAATGCGTGCTGCTGTTCACGTCGTTCACGACCGTGGCAGTCTAGCAGACGAAAAATCAAGCACGTTATGCTCTAATAATTAATTTTTCTACGAAATGTGCGGTAACCTTTTCCTTTCTTTCGCTCATTTATTTGTAAATTATTAAGTTACATGTGCATATTTTTCTTTCCTTATTATTTGCATTTTTTCTTGTACTTATTTCATTCTGAAGGTATATGCAATATACATATAATTTCCCATAAAAACCTATGTTAAAAATGCAGCCAGTCTCATGAAATTTTAATATGTTGTTCTGGAATGCAAAATAGAATTATGTGAATTTTTTGGGAATTTTTCACTGTCCCGTTTTAAAAAAAATCTAATCCAAAAATTGTATTTTTTAAATTTTTGGAGTAGAATTTTTTCAAAACGGGACGGTGAAAAATTCCTAAAAAATTCACATAATTCTATTTTGCATTCCAGAACAACATATTAAAATTTCATGAAACTTTCTGCATTTTGTTGTAGCCATCGAACCTCCTTAACAGACGTATCGGTTACTTTAACAATATCATGTCAAATAAACTTCTCTCAATTCCTCTACTATCATAATGCCAACCATATTTTTTTTTCCAAACTTTCTATTTTAAAATCGCGCATCGCTTCTTTTCTAATAGATTTAATTAAAGGATCATGTAGTGTAGAGTGGACCTTCTAAAGATAGAGATTACATGTAAAGTTTTCACAAATTTCTCTTTTTATTTAGAATGCATTCTTCTTCTTAAGATAAATGATGGATTTACGGCATTATAAAATAACATTTTACAATTTGCAGTTATAAAAAAATATCATTGTTGTTTACTTACAATAATCTTTATATTTGGATTCCGTCCTTTGATAGCCATCGCAATACCCGTGATAAGTCCGCAACCATTAATTGACGTGGGTAATATGACTGCTTCGGCATTTATATTCTCTTCCATCATTTCTATACCCAATGTGGCTTGGCCAAGATCATATTTGGATGATCGTTTCTATTCAAAAAATATCATTGAGTAATTGGGTCATAAGATTAAATAGAATTATTAATAAATCAAATATCTCTTGAGACAATAAAGTATGATTGTACACTGAGAAAAAAGTTGTTAATTTGATGAAATATTTTCAACCAATTATTATTATTTTTTAATTAAATTATTTATAATCTTGTGTTTTTTAGGTCTTCATATTTGATAGTAGCATTTTATCCGTCTAAACTCGTGGGAAAGTGGTTAAAACTCGCTTTAAAAAGGTCAAAATAAGTCAATTTTAATAGTTCGATTAGTGACGATTTTGTTTACTTTTTCACGGATTTAGACGGATAAAAATGCTACAATCATATTCACCAAAAAAACGTAAAATTATACGTATAACTTACGTTACACTTTATATATATTTAGACCTCTTACCCAACATTCTTTACTTAAATATAGGAACAATTAATGAGAGTATTATCTTTTAATGAGAATGTATTTTAACCGGAAAAGAGAAATAACGCATTATTTTCTAACGCCGTTGTGGCTACAGTTACCACTCATTAGTAACAAATTATTAACAGCAAGTTTTTCTCGTAACATAACGCAGTTATGTTTAATTATTCCAAAAAATAAAAAATTTAGAAAGATACTTTTTAACGTTATTTTTTCAATTTATTTGCATAATTTACACGTTCTCCGATAGACAGTGAAATTATAAATAATGACTAATGTAATAACTTGTGTCGATGTTGTTAAAAATCGATCTCTTAATTATGTAACTAAATAAAAAAAAAGTTGTTACTTCTTATAAAAACTTTAAGATTAATTTTGTTTATATTTTGAACAACTTGTTGTTTTTATGTCTTTCTTTATAATAATGCATAAAATATGTATATAGGGCATGTATAATAATACATACATAGATTATATGTATATTTATATCAAATTCCGTATCTTATTATCTCTTTACCCCTAATTACTTCTTAGATATTGAGTAACGGTATAATGATAAAAAATTTCTTTTACAAATTATCTTTTCTACCCAAATTTCAATCTAATTACCCAAGCAGCATTTTTCGGTTAACTTTCCGACTAAGGACTACTTTTCTACTAATCACAACGTTGTAAGCGGTTCAAGAAAGTTATAAAATGTAACTTATAATTACTAACGTTTTTTGGACGTTGTCTAAACGTTAAAATTACGACGTGCTTTTTTTATCACTTTCCCAACGTCAAATTCGAAACAGTTTAAGTCCTATTACCCGACGTTAAGATATTTAACGTTCGCCTGACGTTATACTCTGCACTACACTTTTCGAGCGACTTCAATACGTAATTCCCAACGTAAACCAACGTTTTGTTATCAAACGTTGTAAAACGCTAACGTTGTGAAACGTCGCCTGTGGTCATTTCTGACTGACGTTAAGAAATCGCGAGAAATGGTAACAAATTCTGCCTAAAAAAATGTAGAGCAGATTACTGCTGCGTCAAGCGGGCATCGTCGACGGCAATTCGCGGCGTCGTGCGTGAGCTATGAGGACTATGCGACGAATGTTGACGATCCACGGCCGAACCGGTCCATTTCATCTCACGCGGTTATCGTCGCGTCGTCGGGAAACAACGCGCGCGCGCCGCGCGGTTCACAGCTCGAGAGCGCGTTCGCTCGGCTGCACGGCTGCCATAACCATGCTCTAGATCATCATATAGATGGTATTGCATAGGTCGGATTTGGTTAAGATATACGACTCATTCGCAAATCTAGTATAGAATTTTCAACTAATTAATACTTTATCGACATGTTAAGTCAGTTTGGCGACCTTGTTAAGACTTTTAGTCAATATAGGTACAATTTTGCCTACAGTGGTATACTACTTAGTTTGGAAAAGTCGGAAAAAGTTAATTATTTTATACGAAAAGACAAATTTTAGTAGAATTTATCGCACCTTTTACTACGTAAAGTTTGATCTAGTGTGGAACGCTGACTTCGCCATTTTCATTCCTCGAAGAGGAAGGCAAATAATCCGCCATTTTCCAGTATATTTAGATTTAAATTTTTTAACGCACTTTATTAACAATTTAAAGCATTTATATAATATTTGTTGTTAAAGTTTTGACAACATATTTATCTTAAAAGTAATTTTGATGAAAAAAAATTAAAATCTACACTTTGGAAAATTTTAGTTATTTATTAGAATATTTAGTAAATTGGAATATTTTAGAAAGGATTCGTCTAATTTCGACCTATCATTTCCACATTTATCAATAAAGTGGGTTTTGTTATACAATTTCAGTGCTGGGTTCGTGTATTTATGGCAAAATTACAATAGTATCAAAGACTGCGCAAACTATATTTTTCCTATAAAGCCATTTTATTTGTGCCAAATTGATAAGTACGTATTATGATACATTTATTACACCAATGCCGTCATATGGTTTGAATGGAAACACGAAAACTACACCTAAAATGTACGTTGTGAAAAAATAACCTCAGGTCTAGCAGAGTGTACAAAATCAAAGTTTACATACCAACGTTAAAACTGGTGGAAAAAATGTAACCTCAATTTAACTTATATAAGTCGGATTCCAACGTTGGTACAACCTAAATTTGATTCCCCAAATTAGTGCAAAAGAGGGTTGAAACGACGTAGCAAAAACGTTGGATACCAACGTTAAGTGTGTTTATCTTAACGTCGGGCGGACGTCAAAATGCTGCTTGGGTAATTAATAAAAAAGAAGTACCCGTCAATGTAAACTAAGCCATTCTTCTGGGCGGTACGCACTGCTTCTTTATGTGCATCTACAATATTATAACTGGCGTGGGACACTACAATTGCTCCGAGATCTAGACACGTATCGATTGTTTCTGCAACGGCTTCTGATAGCGGTATCATAACAGTTACCGGTACCGGTATTCCAAACTCCTTTCCAAAATGGCAGAGGGTATGTGCGAAA
>NW_027509371.1:2962500-3005000 GCF_048541705.1 Temnothorax americanus | reverse complement strand
ACCCTACAAATGACAATTTATTTACGCTTTTCAGCACTTGTAGTTGGTGGACTATTTGTTAGTATTATAGTTCAATTTTGGTCAAATTTAATTAATATTGATGTACCGATGAATATATCTCACCAACGGTCACGTCATTTATTCATTATAACGGAGTATTTCGTCGATCAAGAGAAGTATTTCCATTTGATTTTGTTCCATATATGTACGTAGCTTTTTCCATCGGAGCGACTGTAATGGTAGCAATAGGTACAATGCTTATTACGTATGCTCAATATACCTGTGAAATGTTTAGAATTGCTAGGTAGGAATCATAGACGTAAAAATTACCATATCACATATATAACAGTCGAATAACAATTGAGACTGTTATACAATAAGTTATACACAAAAGTGTTATCTTTATATAATATAAAAAATTTTTTGGTAAAAGTTTGTTTTTAGCTGAAAAATTGTCATTTAATAAATTGATATATAATTGCAACATAACATTTGTAGCTATCGTATTAAACATGCAATGAGTATTGACATTTTACAAAAATTTACGCTAAAAAATAAGATTCTGATGACCAATTTATGCGGTCGACATTCACCGGCAAGCTATGAAGTTTGTATTTACGTAGACGATATATTCATGCAATATACGTTTAATAATATTTTGTTTTGGAAGACTGTCTATTTTGCTTTTTGTTTTGGAAGACTGTCTAGGCATTTGTTGTCCGTATTCGAGATAATGATGTTTTGCTTAATAACGTCTGGAGTGATTTGTGTGAGCATCAACTATTTCAAGTATGTTTTTGAATTTGTATAATAATGTATGAGAGCTATCCCAAAGTTATTCATATTAATAATAATACTGTCCAATAAATGTGTCGAGAAATTGATTCCTAAGATTTTTCAGATCACATCATCTGGAAATAATGTTGAGAAATTGTTGTTTTCGTTTATATTTCTATTTGCTGCTGTGACGTATATGTTTATAGCCAACTAGATTGGGCAGAATTTAACGGATCATAATAATCACGTACTTTCTGCTGCGTAAGAAATATTTCATGAAATAGAGTATGTTAATGTTTATATTTTAAGAGTTGTTTTATCAAAATAAAAATAAATTAATATTACTGTAAAATAAGTTGGCGTAAACACGAAGTTAACTAACAGAGATCTGTCTCAATTTGTCATTCATTATGCACATACAATTTTATAGGTACAATGTGCAGTGGTATAGAGCTCTAATACACATACAGAAGATGATATTGTTCCTGTTACAAAGACAAACCAAGGAGTTTACTTTGAGTGTGGATAAATTATTTCATGCATCTATAGAATGTTTTGCCACGGTAAGATGATATAAAATATCTCAAAAGAGTATCATATTAGAAATAAATGTTATTAAAGGAAACATTTTTAATTAGCTGGTTAAGTTTTCGGTATCTTACTTTAGAATAACTTATAGAATCAGAAATTTTAAATATTTATATATTGTCCGTATTTTATTTCAACTTATAAAAATTACAGATCCGATTTTATAGTTTATTACAAATTATATAGACTATATTTTTTATATTTTATATATGTATGTTAAAATACGTATATGCAATTATATTCAGATATAAACATATTATTCTTCCACCCATTCTTCATTAATAGCTGATATAATTTTGACGTTGTCCATCATTGTGACGTGAGTACCTTCCACGTAATGAATTTGCACTTTACCTTCGGTAATCTGAAATAGTATATTGTGCACCAAGAGGCGAAAGTAGCGTTTTTCAGACGAATGTGAAGTTTGCCGCCCGAAGACGAGGGCGGCAAATCACACGAGTCTGAAAAAACTTCCGCCCCGAGGTGCACACGATATTTTTCACAATATTTTTACGGAAAGTTTGACTTCCATGCCTAGAGAGAGGCGAGATTGGTCAATTTCAAGTCAGGACTTACTTTCCTTTCTAGGGCGGAAAGTGATCACTTTTGTGCCGCTAAACAGGGACGAAAGTGGTCAATTTCCTCCCTAAGGAGGAAAGTGGTTACTTTCCGCCCGCTATGCCGCCCTGGCGTGAAATTGGCCGCTTTCGCCCCTCTTTACAGGCATGGGAAGTCGAACTTTCCGTGGAGGTGTTGTGAAAATAATTTTTTTGTTATAAAGTTATCTTTAAAATTAGAATCTTATTTTAAAGATTTCTATTTGAATCAAATTTACCTTATGTAAACCATAATCCTCTTCAGTAAAAGAGATCATTGGGAGAGTAGGTTTCAACAATGTTATAGATGATTTAAGGCGTGGTAATGAAGATACATCATAATTCTGTATAGCGATTATATGATTGTATATTGTCGAACACCCAACTTTTTGATTTTTAGTGGTCAAGGCATTTAACTCTTTCGGAAAGTAAGCGTGGAATATTTCTAATTTCTCTTCCCATGTGTTACATCTATCTAGCTCTAAAACAAGCTACAAATAACAATATATTAGCATTTTGTGCAATTAATAAGAAGTATACTAAACTAAAAACACTATCTGCATTTCAACAGCAATATAAAATAGTACAATTTTCGAAATTTTGGCAAAATTTTTCGATATTTTTGTTTTTTGTATTACTAATTTCTAAAACTCCTTCCATAATCATTAATACTCATTTATTATGTTTTGTACCTCTAAAATTATTGCTATTATTTAATTATCATTTTTATACTTCTTTAAATATAATAAAAAACATTACAATTATTGCAAATTTATTATTAATTTTGCTTATTCAACGGTATATGATTTGTAGTCTATATATTTTACACACACACACACACACACACAATATGAAATCTTAAAGAATAATATTTATGTTATGATATTATACATTATTTTATGTGTATGATCTTATTTTATCTCGGCAAAAAATTTTTTATATAAAAACATTTAAATATATATAATCATATAATATTGTATAAAATATTATATAAAATATGTTCACATATGTCCACGTGTGTCTATATATGTTATTTTTTTCTTGTATAATCTCTGTTCGTATGTACAAGAGAAATAATAAGAAAAAGAATTAGAAAATAATTAAAAGGGTAATTTTTGCATTGTTCATTTATTTGCCTATATATAATTATATGTAATTATATATAAATGTAATAATGTATATAGAAAATATGATTATATATGAGCAATTTTTTCACATTTGCACAGATTTTATTTTTTTGTAAAAAACAATGCAAAAATTATCCTTTTAATTATTTTTTAATTCTTTTTCTTATTATTTTTCTTGTACATACGAACAAAGATTATACAAGAGAAAAAAACGTAGTTGGACATAAAATGGACATATATGGACGTTTTATGTAATATTTTATATAACATTATATGATTATATATATATTTAGATGTTTTTATATAAAAAAATTTTTACCAGAATTTAAATTTATTTAACCTTATATAAATTTAAATAAAATGAGATCATATATATAATATATATTTTTTTTTTGCAATAAAAACTCAAAGTACATTTTCCATAATTTACTAACCATTTCCTGGTTAACTGCAGTGTACATTTCCAACACAAAAAGTAATATTATATTTTCTAATTCATGTTGCGAAATGCAGCTAAAATATTGATTAAGCCAAAATTTCATTTGATCAGGGGCTCCATCTATCAGTATTAACCGTCCTGAGAAATCATTAGCTTCTAATAATCTTGCTAATTCGATGGCAATTAAGGATCCAAATGAATAACCCACTATTAAAAATTTCTTTTGATTTCTCATTTTCTTTAATATGTGCTAAGAAAATAAATATGAATTAATGTATATATAAGCTATAATAATAAGACTTGTAGTTGTTAGATATTACTTATATATGTATTTATATATATAAATATAAATTAATTATTAAATAATGAAAATTTTGAAATAAAAAGTTTAAATAATTTACGACTTCGTACAGGCAGTAAATAAGCGGCTAACTTCATCACTGATTGACTTTGATCTAAACTTTGAATATTAAGTGTACTATGTTGCAAACACGTTGTTGAATATTTAATTCCTGATGCTATGGATTTATATATGCTTGAACATCCTTCGATTCCTGGTATGAGAAATACATAGTCCCCATCAACCTCCTTTTTTGTAGCAAGTTCTACAAGAATATTTTGAACAAAGTCTGAGTTGGTTATTTTTCGAATTAGCAAGCCCAAACCTTCCTTATTATTTGTATCAATTTCATTTATGTCGTTCGTTGTTCTCAGCTCGGCTGTATCTGTCATTTGTTTGAGTTTAGCGAAAGTAAGATTTCGGATATCTTGCGCCGTCAAAAAGACATCGAACTCTCTTTCTAATGTCTGCTTAATTTCTACTGCCATCATTGAATCCATACCCACCTCGGCCAGAGATATGTTTTGTGCTATTGTGTTTACATTTTTCAATCCTATTTCAAATTAAATTAAAAATTAAGAATAAATTTTATGTTATTCTGTGTAATATTCTTTAAAATAGTATACTAATGATATACTTTCTATAAATACTTCAGGGATTTTTATTATATTAGCTGCTTAAAAAATTGCTTACCCATGATGTGAACAATTGTTTCATAAATATTCATTGATCCACTGATATTTGCACCTTTTTCAGCAACAACCATACTGCTTACAACAGGTCGATCTTGTAACAGAAATACTTCTAATGTCTCCAAACATGAAGATATTCGTTGTTGCAATGTACCTCCAATAACCAATTCCTTATTTTCTTCTTGCCTATCTGCCACGAGTCCGACATCACCAATAGCACCCCATTGTATCGCTAAACCGTGTAATCCTTCTTCCATCCTTTTCTCACAGATTCTCTCCATTACGGAATTAGCCATCCCATAATTTGTCTGGCCTGCGTTTCCTCTTCCACACGACACGGAGGAAAAAACGACAAAATGCCGAAGTTGCAGACAAATCTTTCTCGACAATTCGTCCATTTTTTTTGTCATCCATGCTTTTGATTTGAATGAATCCTCGAACGTTTGAGGTGATTGATTTTGAAATATACAATCTTTTAAAACAACTGCAAGATTAAATATGGCATCCACTGGTGCTCTTTCTTCAGCAAATTTTAATAGGGATTCACAATCTTCATGTTTCAAAGTATCATCGACAGTAACGATCTGTACATCCACACCGTGAGATCTCCATAGCCGTATAGTAGATATATCAATAAGAGACCTAACTCGGGAGCTCCGAGGGGGGGTGAGGGGCGGGGGGGGAAGGCGCCGGGGGGGGGACAACTTGGTGGCGAGGGGTCAGCCGGGGGGGGGGGGGCAACTTGGTGGCGAGGGTCAGCCGGGGGGGGGGGGGGCAACTTGGAGGCGAGGGGTCAGCCGGGGGGGGGGACAACTTGGCGGCGAGGGGTCAGCCGGGGGGGGGGGGCAACTTGGTGGCGATAGGTCAGCCCGGGGGGGGGGACGACTTGGGTGGCGAGGGGGAGCGGGGAAGGGGGGGGGACGACTTGGTGGGCGAGGGGTCAGCCGGGGGGGGGACGACGACTTGGTGGCAAGGGGTCAGCCGGGGCGGGGGGGGGACGACTTGGGTGGCGAGGGGAGCGGGGGAGGGGGACAACAACTTTGTTGGTGAGGGGGAGCGGGGGGGGGAAGGACGACTCGTTGTGAGGGGGAGCGAGGGGGGGGGTGGGCGGCGAGCGTGTCGGGGACATGTTTATTAAATATTAATAAACATATCGTATTGACAAGAGGTACCGCCGAGGGGGGGGGGGGGGTAGGTGTCCACTTCTACCCGAGGTTGGTCCCCGGGGTGGGGATCGTCACTTTATCGGCGCGGGAGTATTACAACGGCGCCGTTCGGCTGCTGGAATTTTATCGGCGAATATAAACAAAAACAGCGAGTTAGACATTTGACTCCACAATGATCTCACCCTTCTAGAACATGCGAGCCGCCATTCGGTTACGGCGTCTCACTACAAAAGCGAGCGTCGATGGCCCTACGACGGTTTGAAGATAAAATAGCCGAGGTAAACAATTGATAAAATGTGTCACCGATGACGATTTAACCGTTGCGGAGTCCTTTTCATGTTTTTTTTCTAGGAAGAGCCGCTGCCGATTACGATTTAACCGTCGCGGTGGTATTCGGTTATGGCGCGGCATATTACAAAATGCGAGCGCCGATATCCGGCTGCTGGAATGTATAAACAAAATATGTCTAACGATAATTATACGAACGCATAGCATCCGTTGTCGCCAGGATGATTATGGATCCACATCTTGTGGATCAGTCTTCGGCTAGTTTTCGCGACGCGAACGTTCATATTCGAGGGTGAAGTTTTTTTTGTGTCAAGTATTCAATACAGAAGAATATTTTTCACGATAAAGGAGATGACAATAATTCCGATATGGATCGCGAGTTAACGGACGACAGTGACTACTTCAGTGACGACGACGACAATCATGAAGAAGTCATCGATAGAATAGTGCTAAATTTACGTGAAAGACATTGCGTAATATATTTTTATTATTCAACGGGTGGTGCACTTGCACTATGTGCTCCGTGTATGGTTGCACTATGGGACCTTGATTTCGGCATGTACGCTCGCCTAAAACACTTCGTTGAGAGACGCGGAACGACGCATGGCCGGTATTGTTCAAGATGTCGTGAATCATTGTTTATGATATTTCCGCGTAATATGTGCCCGATTTGCACACGATAAGAAAAAAACATTATCCGCGGCTCTTAAAAATTGATACTTGGGGCTAAAGTTCTTGTGGCGAGTAAGCGGTATAAAAAAACATTTTTTTCAAAAAAACAGTGAACAATAATTTCGATGGCAACAATGGATGTAGATTCATCCGACGAGGATCGTCCGTTGTCGCCGGACAGCACCTATAACAGCGATGAAGACAAGACAATAACCGTAGAGAAGTTATGAAAAAAATAGTGTCGCGTCCCGATTTTTAGCGTTGGATGGGACGTACAAAGTGTTGCGCAATTTATTTTTATTTTGAATACGGCTCAGATAACTTGTGTTATTCGTGTATGATCGCTTCACCAGACACTGGTGAGCACATACGTGAAACGTCGAGAGCATGTAACCGAGCGCGTACGACGTAATGACCATTCAATTTTGCACAGATTGTCGTAATACTCCATTGTTTCAAATATATCCATGCAACATGTGCCCGATTTGCATGAAGTATAAAAAAAAACATTATGCGAGTGGGACATTATACAAAACGTGCACAACATGGTGTGGATAATTGAAGAGGAAATCTGTGGAGCCTCCAAAATCTGACGATGATATACAAATGGAATGTATTACAACAGATATCATCGATGGTTTGCGTGAAGAAGATCAAGGAGTGAAATTGACGGATGTGCAACGAATATCGCCGGTGCAGTTTCTTCGCGATCGCGAACTCGGTATACGCGGAACCGGTCAACGCTTCGCTAGACAAAGAGTCGCTATCAATACCGATTCTCCTTATAATTGGGAGTCTAACGTTAGACGAAAAGTGTATCGACGGCTGCGGGACGAGTGCGTTAGCGAGGAAGAATCACGTGCAGCTCGCCGTGCTACGTTGTGCCGTATCAAATTAGACCTATTGTTGACTATCGCTATTGGGCGTCTAAATTTTGTGAACAGCTCTATGATTGTGAAGCACATACATTAAGATTCTACAGGTATTGGAATACGTCGAATGGTGGTGATGAACAATTCGATACGTTTGTATATGTACCCTGCCCGTATCAATAATCCTAATCATCTATTGATGTTTCAAAAAACCTTTGAACGTGACTTTGATGATGTTGATAATTGGGAGCATAATCATGGATTTAATGTCCCCTACTTCAGTTCTGATTCTTTTATGTTTGCGCACTTTCGCATTCAAAGTGGCAAACGATATTGTCCAGCGTGCGATCGAATCACGTGCAAGTGCTCCATCGAAGAATGTGATGTTATTTAAAAAAGACAATATTAAAAAACAAAAAACATGGAACATCTCGATAAAACGGAACGCGACCTGGTAGAAGGATCCAACCAAATCGCTACCTTGGGCGAATATCTCGCATGGGAACAGCGATGCGAGAAGTTTATTGAGGCGCTCGAGAAGACGTCGTTCCAAACGCCGCGGCTCTCAGACGGCCTCAACTGTCTGAAACAGATCATCGTGAGGCAAAATCGCCGCCTCGACGGTGGCGAAACCTCTATTACCGAGACGGTTTCGTCCATTCGAGTGGTTAGTCACGCGGCGGGCCTTAGTTAGCGTCACGAAAACGCGGAAAGACTCGTATGGGCGAGAGATCGAGCCCGCGGTCGAATGGCGTGTATTGAACCGTGCGGTATAAATATTCGATTAAAAAAATCGTTAAAATAGGATTCTATTAAAGATAAAAACTTTATAACAAAAAAAATTATTTTCACAAACACCCCCCTTTTTTCCAAAAACGAAAAAAAAAAAAAAAAAAAACAAAAAAAAAAAAAAAAAAAAGTTTGTTTTTTTCGGGGATTTTTTTTTTTGTTTTTTTTTCCCCAGCCTGTAAAGAGGGGCGGGAAAGCGGGCCAATTTCAAGCCCAGGGGCGGCGCCATAAAGCGGGCCGAAACCGAAAAAAAGTAAACCTTCTTTCTCGTTTAGCGAGGGAAAATTGACACTTTTTCGTTTCCCGTTTAGAGAGGGGACCAAAAAAGTGTTTCACCTTTTTTTTCCGCCCTAGAAAGAAAAGTAAGTCCTGACTTGAAATTGACCAGTCTCGCCTCTCTCTAGGCATGGAAGTCAAACTTTCCGTAAAAATATTGTGAAAAATATCGTGTGCACCTCGGGGCGGGTTTTTTCAGACTCGTGTGATTTGCCGCCCTCGCCTTCGGTTCGGGCGGCAAACTTCACATTCGTCTGAAAAACGCTACTTTCGCCCCTTGGTGCACAATATACTATTTCAGATTACCGAAGGTAAAGTGCAAATTCATTACGTGGAAGGTACTCACGTCACAATGATGGACAACGTCAAAATTATATCAGCTATTAATGAAGAATGGGTGGAAAAATAATATGTTTATATTTGAATATAATTGCATATACGTATTTTAATATACATATATAAAATATAAAAAATATAACCTATATAATTTGTAATAAACTATAAAATTGGATCTGTAATTTTTATAAGTCGAAATAAAATACAGACAATATATGTATAAATATTTACAATTTCTGATTCTATAAGTTATTCTAAAGTAAGATACCGAAGACTTAACCAGCTAATTAAAAATGTTTCCTTTAATAACATTTATTTCTAATATGATACTCTTTTGAGATATTTTATATCATCTTACCGTGGCAAAACATTCTATAGATGCATGAAATAATGTATCCACACTCAAAGTAAACTCCTTGGTTTGTCTTTGTAACAGGAACAATATCATCTTCTGTATGTGTATTGGAGCTCTATACCACTGCACATTGTACCTATAAAATTGTATATGCATAATGAATGACAAATTGAGACAGATCTCTGTTAGTTAACTTCGTGTTTACGCCAACTTATTTTACAGTAATATTGATTTATTTTTATTTTGATAAAACAAGTCTTAAAAGATAAACATTAACATACTCTATTTCATGAAGTATTTCTTACGCAGCAGAAAGTACGTGATTATTATGATCCGTTACATTCTGCCCGATATAGTTGGCTATAAACATATACACAACAGTACCAAATACAAAAACAAACGGAAAAAAAAATTCCTCAACATTATTTCCAGATGATGTGATCTGAAAAATCTTAGGAATCAATTTCTCGACACATTTATTGGACAGTATTATTATTAATATGAATAACTTCGGGATAGCTCTCATACATTATTATACAAATTCAAAAACATACTTGAAATAGGTTGATGCTCACACAAATCACTCCAGACGTTATTAAGCAAAACATCATTATCTCGAATACGGACAACAAATGCCTAGACAGTCTTCCAAAACAAAAAGCAAAATAGACAGTCTTCCAAAACAAAATATTATTAAACGTATATTGCATGAATATTGTCGACGTAAATACAAACTTTATAGCTTGCCGGTGAATGTCGACCGCATAAATTATGCCCTCGGTCATCAGAATCTTATTTTTTAGCGTAATTTTTTGTAAAATGTCGATACTCATTGCATGTTTAATACGATAGCTACAAATGTTGTGTTGCAATTATATAGTAATTTGTCAAATGACAATTCTTCAGCTAAAAACAAACTTTTACTAAAAATTTTTTTATACATCATGTTATATATATAAAGATAACACTTTTGTGTATAACTTGTATAACAGTCCCAATTATTATTCGACTGTTATATATATGATATAGTAATTTTTACGTTTATGATTCCTACCTAGCAATTCTAAACATTCCACAGGTATATTGAGCATACGTAATAAGCATTGTACCTATTGCTACCATTACAGTCGCTCCGATGGAAAAAGCTACGTACATATATAGAACAAAATCAAATGGAAATACTTCTCTTGATCGACCAAATACTCCGTTATAATGAATAAATGACGTGACCGTTGGTGAGACATATTCATCGGTACATCAACATTAATTAAATTCGACCAAAATTGAACTATAATACTAACAAATATTCCACAAACTCCAACTGCTAAAAAACGTAAATAAATTGTCATTTGTCGAATGTAATATTATAAAATTATTTTATGTATACCCCGTACACATGTGTGTATGGCATGAAATATCTTTTAATAAAATCAAATTTTATTGTAAGACTGTAATATCGAGCTCCTAGATGTATCATTTTTCTGTGAGCTTCTAAGTATTACTAGAAAGACTGGAGACATCAGTGAGTATGCGTTACCCTACTCTTTTCGCTGGTCGATTGAATATTTCACATCTTATATTTTCTGATATAAATTTTAACGCAAACATAATTTATGTCTATAATGTTGATTGCGTAAAAGTTTGCTAAAACATCCAAAAGCCCTTAATTCTATCAATTTTTCAGCAAATTGCGGATATTAATGTTATCAATTTACCGCTAAAGATATATCGACAGATGTATTTTTCTCACGAAATTGAGCTACTCGCAAGAAAACCGCGCAGGCGTATTTTCTTCTTTTCAGCGCCGAAACTTCATTCCAGTACGCGCACTCATATATAGGTTACACTTGCTTCTCTGACAGACATATTCTCCAACTTCAACTCTCTCGATGTCGGAGCTTACTTGGTAAAGTTATAATTTAGAAATGGCGAGAATTTTTTAACCAATATTAAATACCAAATTCATGTTATTTCTATCTAGTTTTCTGTATCATCTACTATTAGTCATATTCTTGTTTTTTTTACTATATTATACAAATATTATTTATTATTGATAATCCTAACATATTTATATGTAATCGTTGATACCAAATAAAATATAGAGTATAAGTAGCTAATGTTTAATAGAAAATTGCTCATAAAAATTGTATTTCAATGCATCGCAGAAACTTGATGTAATAATACCTTGATTTGTATAATTTTTATCTTTTATATCTTTATTAACAATTTTACATAAATATCTGCGCATTTTTAACAAAAATTAATATTTTTATTTTCTAACCATGAATACTATTGATACTAAGCTTAAATTATATCCTCACCTTGCTGTTATTAAATTCATACTTGCTTCGTCATCGTGTAGAATATATGACGGTAAAGTAAGATACCGAAGTCTTAACCAGCTATAATTAAAAATGTTTTCTTTAATAACGTTTATTTTTAATATGATACTCTATTGAGATATTTTATATCATCTTAACGTGGCAAAACATTTCATAGATGCATGAAATAATTTGCCAACACTCAAAGTAAACTCCTTAGTTTCTCTTTGTAACAGGAACTATATCATCTTCTGTATGTGTATTGGAGCTCTATATACCACTGCACATTGTACCTATAAAGTATATGCAGAATGAATGACAAATTGAGACAAATCTCTATTAGTTAATTTCAGTGTTTACGCCGATTTATTTTACAGTAATATTAATTAATTTTTATTGATGAAACAACTCTTAAAAATGATATATTCTATTCCATAAAATATTTCTCACGCAGTAGAAAATACGTATTTATTATGATCCGTTATATTCTGCCCGATATAGTTGGCTATAAACATATATATGACACTAGTAAATAGAAATATAAACGGAAACAACAATTCTTCAACATTATTTCCAGATGATGCAATCTGAAAAATCTTTGGAATCAATTTCTTGACACATTTATTGGACAGTATTATTATTAATATAAATAACTTCGGGACAGCTTTCGTACATTATTATACAAATTCAAAAACATACTTGAAATAGGTTGATGCTCACACAAACCACTCCACACGTTATTAACCAAACCATCATTATGTCGAATGCGGACAACAAATCCCTAGACAGTCTTCCAAAACAAAAAAATATTATTAAACGTATTGAACGAATATTGTCGACGTAAATACAAACTTCATAGCTTGCCGGTGAATGTCGACCGCATAAATTATCCCCTCGGGCATCAAAATCTTATTTTTTAGCGTAATGTTTTGTAAAATGTCGATACTCATTGCATGTTCAATACGATAGCTATAAATGTTGTGTCACAATTATATAGCAACTTATTAAATGACACAATTTTTCAGCTAAAAACAAACTTTTACCAGAAAATTTTTTACCATGTTATACATATAAAGATAACACTTTTGTGTATAACTTATATAACAGTCCTAATATTATTATTGGACCGTTATATAATATGGTAATTTTTACGTCTATACTCCTACCTAGCAATTCTAAACATTCCACAGGTATGTTGAAGATACGTAATAAGCATTGTACCTATTGCTACCATTACAGTCATTCCGATGGAAAAAGCTACGTACATATGGAACAAAATCAAATGGAAATACTTCTCTTGATCGACGAAATACTCCGTTATAATAAATAAATGACGTGACCGTTGGTGAGATATATTCATCGGTACATCAACATTAATTAAATTCGACCAAATTCGAACTATAATACTAACAAATATTCCACAAACTACAAGTGCTAAAAAGCGTAAATAAATTGTCATTTGTCGAATGTAATATTATAAAATTATTTTATGTATACCGTACACATGTGTGTACGGCGTGAAATATCTTTTAATAAAATCAAATTTTATTGCAAAATTGATAGCTACTTTTCTATATTATTCAATTTATAAGCATATTTGCCATTTAATGCAAATACGTGATATTAATGCTTTAATAGGCCCATGCAATAAAATAAATCATATATAAATTTATGTATGTATGAAAGTTATAATATGCTAAAGTCGATTTCACTCTATTTGACAGTTTATTGTTAAATATTAAATCGAAAATATGATTACATGCAAAAATCAATAAATATTGCCTTACCCGTAAGCGTAATCGTGTAACGATTAGCGATACAACTATATTTTTTTACAATAGCAATTTCGTTTTTATCCCTTAATTTGTTAAGTATATGTTGAAGCTCCATCAATAACTTTTTCACCTGCCATTTTTTATTATCTTTCTATACTATCGTTGTAAATATTAAAATACTTTTTGTTATAAAAATATATTTGACGGACAAGTTAATCCTATTTAACGGATGCTCTGTAAGCCATTAACTTACAACTTCAATGTTAAGACGGAATACGTTATAATTTATTATAAACATTGTAAAGAAAGATACGGGAGACAACACTTTGGTAACAAGGTCCGAAGTACATTTTAATAATATTAATGGTGTCAGCTGCAAATAGAGATAGTTTTACAGAAATTCGTGTATAAGTATCTGTTATTAATACTATTAATACTATTTATACATAAAAGTTTTAATACAGGATACAGGCACATGCATATAGTGTTAAAAAATAAATTGCATGCGCATAGCGCATCTTGTAGTATTTTAATTTGATACAAAAATCAAATTGCAAAATATAGATTAAAATAAATTATTAAGCAGTGAAAGATTGTCGTTGTCATGTACAGTAAAATAATAAAAATTGATTTTATAATAACATTACAATATTCTTGTCTTACCTGAAATATAATACTCGCTGACAGAATAGCAGAGAAAAAAATAAACTGAAATTGAGTAAATTTTGATTGCTGATAGGGCCATAAACCAACAGCAAGCAATAGAAGTCTAATGAGACTGTAATATCGAGCTTCTAGATGTATCATTTCTCTATGAGCTTCTAAGTATTACTGCGAATACTGGAGACATCAATGAGTATGCGTTCTCCTACTCTTTTCGCTGTCAATGGAATATTTTACATCTTATATTTTCTGATATAAATTTCAACGCAAATTTCATAATTTATCTCTCTAATGTTGATTGCGTAAAAGTTTGCTAGAACATCCAAATGCCCTTAATTCTATCAATTTCTCAGCAAATTGCGGATATTAATGTTATCGATTTACCGCTAAAGATATTTCGACAGATGTATTTTTCTCACGGTATTGAGCTACTCGCAAGAAAACCGCGCAGGCGTATTTTTCTCTCTCTCTCTCTCTCTCTCTCTCTCTCTCTCTCTCTCTCAGCACCGAAACTTCATTTCACTGCAAGCATTCGTGGGATACACTTTCTCAAGAGTCCTCAAGAGCCCTTAAGAGGGACGTCTCTCAGCTGAAATTTTTTCGATGCCGGATCTATCTGGGATAAAACTTCAATGACTTCGTAAGATTAATATATATTTGTAAACTTGAAATTAGCGATCGGCGTAATTCTTATGTTTAATAAATGTTAGGTATTAAGGGGATCCTAAAGCCGTCTGTAATACCGGTTTTTTTTTCTTAGCACTAATCTTTTAATTGGCTTTATAGAAGTGCAAAATTTTTGTCTAGAATTAAAGTACGCATCAAAATCTAGGTCATGGTGGTCAAATTTGTATCGAAAACGAGAAAAAATTAATATTTTTTGTTATACGTGACGACCACCACATATAAATTCGACCACCATGACCTAGATTTTGATGCGTACTTTAATTCTAGACAAGAATTTTGCATTTCTATAAAGCCAATTAAAAGATTAATGCTAAGAAAAAAACCGGTTAGGATCACGGCTTTAGGATCACCTTAATCTCTTAGCTATCCCATTGTCTGTAATTACATAATTCACTGCTGGTATTAGTATTTCTTTCTTTTTATTTAATTTTCAGCACATACATTATTTATTAACTAAAACTTACAACTTAAATATTTACATATATATCAAGACAAAATAAATTAATTAAAAATAATGTTTAATTTAATATGTAAGTAACACATTGAGCACTAAAAAAATCTTACTTTGTAACAATATAAAGTATTTAAACATGCGTTATTCATATTTCAATTAGAGCTAATACAATGACCAATTTCAATGCCACTGCAAATACTTGTGATACCAATATCTTGATTTTAATATCTTATTAATCACCTCATTTAGCAGGAAAATAACTGCATTACGCATGTTCAAAAAAGATATGGATTTTTTAACCCTGAACATCGTTATTTCTTCATTAACTATATCTTCAGTATGGTAATAATAAATTATTTATGTTCATTTTGTTATCGTGTAGAATGTATAAGAGTAAAATAAGATACCGAAGCCTTCACTAGCTGCAGTTATATACATACTCTTTTATTGCATTCATTTTCAAGTTACTATTCTAAAATATTCTACGAAATATTACCGTGGCAAAACCTTCCATGGATGCATCAAATACTCCATTAATATTTAAAGAAAATTCTTTGGCTCTTCTTAGCAACAGCAACAGTATCATTCTTTGTATATGTAAAGGGGTTCTGTACTACTGAACGTTGTATCTACGAGACTGAATATAGATAGCACTGATAGCAGATTACCAATTGAAAATAAGAATTTTTTTATTAATGAATTTCAACGTATATATAGGATGATCTATTTTGAACTATAAATAAAAATATCTTGAAAATGACTGAGTTAAAAAAATTGAACACATGGATGTTGAAAAGGTTCGAAGGAGTCGTTAAAACATTGCAGAAAAAATTCAATAGGTGGAAAAATCTTGGAGATTTCAATTATCCTAATTTTTTTAAATGAAACCCAGTACTTTTTTTATTACATAATGAAAGAGCGTGAAGAGACAAATTCATTCATATCTTATGTTGTAATGTTTTATTTACAAATTTTTTTAATAAATCAGTAAAATCAATTCGGAATTTAAATTAAATTGCAGAAAGTCCTATTTGTTTCGTTACGCTATTCTTATCGCTATTAAAAGTAATATGTAATGTGTTCATATACGAGGGGGCTCCGTTTGCCTACATTCCCGATTGCCAACAGCTTCGTTTGCCCACAACATTTTACCGACAGCTTCACTTACCAACATTCCCGATTCCCTACAAGAATTATTGCGCACAGGTAATAATTAAAAATACGAACGCACGTTTGCGCACGTAGCCTTATTACGCACAAACATATGACTTTGTTACAAACTTGCAGATTGCACACATGACTTTATTGCGCACATACACATTGCACACATAATGTTATTGCTCTAGTTTTATGGGCAAGATTCCGATAATTGTGGCGTCACAATGTAAAAGTGATTTCTGAAGGTATTTTTAGCGAACAATAATTAGCGAGAAAAATTCCACGACCAATAGACACCATTAATAAGCAATATTAACGCCTATATACTTCTTAAGTTGAATAATGCACGCTAGATCTTGAATCTATCATAAATGTAAATGGAAGTGTACGGTGGACCTCGCTTCACGTAAGTTAAAATCTATTTGGAATAGTACTAGCTTGGACCTTGTTTCGCCCTGCTGCACATGAGGGTGTGAGGTAAACCTCGCTTCACGTCCCACACAGCACATGATATCATTAGTATATACTGAGTATATATGGAATATACTGATTACATACAGTATATACGCAGTATATACAAATGATATCATGTGCTGTATGGGGTGGTAAATTGAAAAGTCGAACCGTACAATGATAGACCTCGTTTCGCTCCTATAAGCAGAGGTAAGATGTGTAAACCTCGCTTCGCGTAGAAATCCGTGTATATGCGCAATAAAGTCATATGTGCATTATGTGAGCAGTAACGTTATGTGTGCAATGTGTATGTGCGCAATAAAGTCATGTGCGTAATAAGGCCATGTGCACAAACGCACGTATATGCGCAATAATGCTTGTAGGCAATCGCTCTGTAAACAATCGGGAATGTTGGCAAATAGCACCCTCCCTTCATAACAAGTTGCGCGTTGGAAAAATCTTACATAACGGCAATAGAAAACATTTAAATACATTATGCGCTATTTATATGTGAACTATAACTAGTACAATGACCGATAACAATGCAATAGATAAACATAAAGTATCAATTAGTTTAATCTTCACTTTTAGCATAGAAATATTTATCCACACGTTTAAAGATATATCTATTTATTTTCTAAGCATAAATACATTCGTCTATTTAACTATGTTCTCACTATCGTGTTACTAAATTTGTATATGTTTCATGACCGTGTAGAATGTATTACAGTGAAATAAGATATTGAGGTCTTGACCAGCTGTAATTATAAACATTCTCTTTTATTCAATCCGGGTGTAATGTAATACCGTCGATAAATTATACATTATATTACCGTAGCGAAACACTCCATTGATGCCACAAACAGTTTACCGATTCTTATTTTAAATTCCTTAGTTCTTCTTTGCAACAAGAATAATATCATTCTTTGTATATGTAAAGGAGTTTTATACCACTGGACATTGTACCTACAAAAATGACCCAGAGAGCACAAAGATGTCTAAAAGATGACTAAAAGATGACAGATTTTCGGCATAGATATCTTTTCGTTGGAGCTTAAAGTCAACTAAAAGATGATTAAAGATAACTTATATCCCATTAAATGTTGTCTTATAGCCAAAACTTATAAAATAACTAAAAGACATCCGATATTAGACATCTTTTAGCTATCTTTTAAAATCATATTGTGGACATGTTTTTGTTTTTTATGTTTCATATAAATTTGGTTTATATAAATGAAAGGTTTATGTTAATAAAACTTAAAATTATAATTTCAAAAAATATTTTATTGCAACGAAAAAGCATTTCATTTCAATATGTTACTTTTATATAGATTGCACAATAGAGCCGATATTCTTCACATGTTGTATGACAAGTTAAGCATATTAATTAGCTGCAGAAAGAAGGTCTCGAGTTTCTAGAAATCCTCCATCTTACAGCCAATCGGTACGCTTGACAAAGCTTGTCGTACGACACATGAAATATATCAACCTAATGTATATGTACAAAAGACGTGCAGCGACAACGTAACAATAACAATACTGCCGTTAAAAGTTATAAAAGGCCTCTTGGTCATGATATACATTACGGGAATTCTTGCGCATGCACATTTAAAAAAGCGTCAAGTTTTAGACATATTTTAGACATTTTTTCGTCTAGCCGAAAAGACAACTATATAAAAATACATCTTTTTGTCATCTTTTAGTTTTTATGCTATCTGGGTGAACATGACATTCTAACTTGAAATAAAAATTTTTGTATTAGTTTACTGCACGCGTTAAGAGCTAATTCTTTCTGCATCAAGACAACTTCTACATTTGCTGTTACTGAAGAATGAATCTCTATACGTTGTCTATCATATGAATATTTCTTACGCAGTAGTGAATACGTGATTATTGTGGTCAATTATAATCTGTCCCATAAAATTAGCTAAAAACATATGTAAGGTCGCTAGTAACGCAAATGCATATGGCAGAAATAGTTTCCCGATATTATATTCAGATGATGCTACCTGAAAAAATAAAAAAAAAACGAATTTTATAGGAATTAATAAACTCTAATATACAATATATGTCCATCAACGACAATAAATTTTTTTCATTTTTAGTGCAAAGATTACAAGTGATTTATACAGATAAGAGATATTGCTGTAAAACGCTTATTTCACACGAGTACAAATCAGAATGCGTTCTGATTTTACATTACAGACTTTATTGACTTTAACATTATAGTTGTAAAAGTTGTTTCACGATTACATCTATGAGCAATATAGCTCATTAAGTGGTAGTCAAAATGGTCATAAATGGCCCATCTTTGAAGTTTTCCCATTTTCCCCACACTTTGACAGCAAATGTCACTACGTGATTTCAAAAAAATATAAGAAACCATGCAAATTTTACATGTCGACTTGAGGGCAAAAATCAGCCACTTTTTAACAAACTCGATTATGGCATGTCTACCTTGTCGATTTTTGCCATTTACTATACAATATACAATATCACTAATAAATTTCGGAGTAGCTTCATATATTATTACACGTTATAGGCAACTTACTTGAAACAAGTTTAAGCTCAAAGAAAACACTGCACATGCTAATAGGTAAAACAGCATTATCTCTATTGTTGATATAAAGTGCCTGTTTAATCTTCAAAAACAAAATTAATATTATTATGAATATTGCATGAATATTGTCATCGTAGATACAGACTTCATAGCTTGCCGGTGAATGTCGACGGCACAAATTATGCCTTCAATCATCAAATTCTTATTTTTCAGCGTAGTTTGTAGAATGTTGATATTTATTGCATTCTCGATACGATAACTGTAAACATTTAGATCGTAATTATATTTCGTAGTAATTTATTAAATGACGCAATTTTTTAGTTAAAAAATTGTTATTTACTTATTGTTACATTTATTTTAATATGTTACTTAAAGATATAAACTTCTAGTTACATTTCATATTATTAAGGTCATTTCTGTATGTATTCGTACCTAGCAATTCTAAACGTTCCACAGATATGATAAATATATGCAATTCCCATTGTACCAATTGCTGTTGCTACAATCCCTGCAATGCACATAGCTGCGTTGATGTACAACAGAATAAAATAAAAATACTTTTCTGGATCGATGAAATACTCCATCGTAAAGAGAAATTGATGTGATCGAGATTCATTCGTCGATAAATCAACATCAGCCATATTTAACGAAAATTGCACTATAACGAGAGCAAACATGCAGCAAACTCCAAGTACTACAGAATGTTGGAAAGAAGATATTATTCAATTTATTATGCATAACATTTAAAAAAATTTATTACGTATACTAAAAAATAGCTAGTTCTCTTTTGAATTTTATTTATAAACGCTATTTTTACTAGTAAATTTAACTAATAGCTAGTTCCCTTTTGAATTTTATTTATAAACACATTTGCTATTTATCACAAACACACGTACGTGACAAATGTTATAACAGAATCATATATACTTAGATATAATATAGACAGACACGCATGCACGCGCGCACATACGTAAGCACGCTTACTCCCATGCACATTGTGCTCGCGCGCACGCACGTATGTGTGTGTATGTATGTATGTGTATATATACGTCAACACTGAGTTATTATAATCTGTCAAAATTTATTTTGTTTCCTTCATAGCTTACATATTATATCATAACTTTGATTATATCCAAAGCCAATAAAAGTTGTCTTACTTGTAAGTACAACCGTATAATGTTTCGCAGTGCACACATATTTTTTCATGATAGCGATTTCATTTTTATTTATTAGTTTGTTATGGATGTGCTGAAGCTGTATCAATAAATCCTTCACCTGTCATTCCAACAACTCTTGCATACATCAAAGCAAATATTTTAATATCTTAAAAATTAACTAATCAGGAAAAGCTATTTCGTTTAACGAATATTTCATAAGTGATTAACTTACACCTTCGATGTTAAAACAGAACGTGTTATATTCTATTATAGGAATAGTCATGTAAATCATGCAAGACAAAACATTCATTAAGACTTCGAAAGTACATCTTAATGTTAAAAATGCTGCCAACTGTTAGTAATCAAATTTATTAATTTTCTTTTGACATTTTGGATAAATAATAGTTACAATATAAGTAAACATTAACAAAAAGAGGACCCAGGTCTTACAACCTTGGCCTTGACATATATTATAGAAGTCACTTTTCTGAGTAATCTTCATAAGGTTTTAGTCGTCGTTCGTTGTTTATTAAAAAATTATTAACAAAAAAGTTTAAGAAGTATAACAGTTTGTGTCAGGGCTAAGGGAAGTAATTTGTTGATATATTGTTGAAGTATTGTTGACACATGTAGGCGTAGGAAGGGCTTCGACCCTTCCTCTGTAGCAAGGGTGGGTGGGGGCGGACGTCAGTTAGTGTGGAAAGTTGAAAACCCAAACCGTACAATCCTGTCCAGAGAACCATCCACGCGAAACGAGGTCCACCCTACCCTTGCTTACGGACGAAACGAGGTCTATCATTGTACGATTTGGATTTTCAACTTTCCACGTGAACCAAGGTCCACCCCCACCTTTCCGTGTTGAAGGGGGTGGATCGAAGCCCCACATGTGTACTGTTTATACACACATATCAGCAAATTACTTTCCTTAGTACTGACATAAACTGTTAGGTATACATATTTCTCAGTTATATTTGTTATTAACTTCTTAATAAAGAACGAGCGACGACTAAAATCTTCTGAAGGTTACTCAAAAGGGTTACCTCTATAATATATTTCAAGATCAAGGTCGTAGGAGTTGAGTCCCCTTTTGTCAACGTTTACCACAATATATTTGATACAAATATCATTGCATAACGCAGAGTGAGACAAATAAAAATATAGTAAAAAAACTGCCGTATAATAACTTATACATAATGATGTAATTATCATGATTTGCAATTTATGCATATTTGATGCATATTATGATATTTTCTTACCTGAAATATAATAAACGTTGTGAATATAATAGAGATGAAAATGTGTTGAAATCTGGCAAAGTTGGATTGTTGGTAGGGCCATAAGCCGATAGTGAGCAGTAGAATTTTATTTACGCTAAAATACTGATCTTCTTTAAGGATCATATCTTCGTGAGGTCCGGAACGTGAGTAATTGTTAAGAAGTCCATAACGTACGTTCATCCCCTCTTTTCTCCATCGATCGACTGAACGTTCTTTTCTCTTCTAGTGTAAATTGTAGTGCAAATATCATAAATTATATAATGGGCCAACAGATCGTTATATCATTAAATACAATTTAAAATCATTTCTTTGAACTATGGCTGAAATAAAGAATTGTATTATTTTCTTTTTTTATTAAAAAGAAAGGTTTTTATGAGAAATCGAAAGTCACGCAAGCGCATTCCCTCTTTTCCAATGACTCTACTTTATTCTCACGTACGCATTCGTAAGATACATTTGTGTAGCTCCTCTGCCAAAGGAACAATCGCAGTCTATAATCCTATTGATACCGGACTTACATGGTAAAACTTATAATTTAAAATTGATCAGATTAGGTAAATACGCGACACTTCAAATAAAGTAAACTTCAAATTGATTAATTGGTTTTTAGCAAATATTGATTATATTAATTATTTATAATATATTATCGCTATTAAAATAAATTATCGCTAATATTGTTCTTTTTTTGCGTATATTTCGACGTAAATTCTTTAATTGACCTTACAATACGGTCGTGCAAATCCATTATGAGATCGGAACACACTTAATTTGACAAAATAACGAATTGTGGCATGGGAAAAAAAAAGGTAATGTAAAATTTTCAATTATACGTTGTGTATATGTATATAGACTATAGAGTCATAAACTCAACGATTATTACGATTTAGATGCATTGGAAAAATCTGAAATGCTAATTTTGATTTGATTAATTTTAATTTTTTATTTTAACAGTATTTAATTACCCTATAGACTCAAAAAATAAATTGTTTTAAACATAAATACCGTTGTCTTTTTATTATATTTCCAACACGATATTAATAAATTCATGTTTGTTATGTTTTTTTATCGCCGTGTAGAATATATATATATATATATATATATATATATATATATGTGGCAGTACCTAAAATAAGATACTAGGAGAATTTCACTAGCTGTAAACGTACTCTGTTATTGTAACATGCACTACTGAAATATTTTATATTCTCTTACCGTAGCGATACACTCCATGGATGCGTGTGAAGTAGCTCAGTAGTCTACCGATATTTAAACAAAATACTTATACGATTCCTCTTTGCAGAAATAGTATCATTTTTTGTATAAGTATAAAGGGATTCTATACCACTGAACGTTGTACTTACGGCATTGAACATAGGGAATCGCTAACTTTAGATAAAAATTTTGTCATCAAATAACTTGCCATATATATTGATTTGTTTTGCAACAAATCAGTTTCTACATCTATTGTTATTATATCCAGAATGTTATTTAATTTCAAAAAAAATTATTGTGTTTTTTCCATAAAAAAAAGGAAAGCTTTTTAATCGAAAGTCACGCGTATTCCCCCTTTTTTATGTCTCTACATCATTCTCGCGTGCACACATTCGTAAGATACTACGTTTAGTCTTTGAAAAAAGCATTCATCAATAACTCGACTATTTCAACATCCGTCTTATTAAATAAAACTTGTGTCATTTTAAAAGATAGCAATTAGATGACGTTCTTGTTATTATACTTTTATGTTACAAGTTAATAATTATGTGATTTATGTGTTAGCCGATATTATGTACGGACAAGTCAGCTATCAAATAATTATATTAATTATTCCTCGTTAGACATACGTTTAGTTCTTTATATTTTTTAAATTTTTTAGCATGTATGTTATTTAATAATAAAAATTAAACCTATCTTTAGTTATAGACTTATTATGAAAACAAGAATTATTTATTTCGAAGTACTGTTCAACTCATGCGTGTTGGTATAGATATCACGCACGGAAAATAAAGACCAAACTTGAAAAAGACACATAAAATGATTACAATGTATTTTTATATATCAAGTATTATCATATGCAATGTTCAATGTCGATAAATTAAATATGTATGTTGGATTAAATCATTTTATTTCTTTGCGTCTTTTTTAATACTAAAACTTTCTACATGTGTGTGAGATACTGCTTATTAACATTTATTTCTCCCTGTTTATATCTGATTTAGATCGTCATACCACAGATAACATGACTGTAAAGTAAGATACCGAAGCCTTTACCAACTGGAACCAAAGTCAACCTTTTTTATTCTATTTGTTTATAATATACTATATTTGAATACATATATTTAAACAAAGGTATCTTATTGTATCTTATTACCGTAGCAAAGCATTGGATGGATGAAACCAATATTCCACCGACAATTATAGTAAAATCTTTGGCGCCTTTTAGCAACAAGAAGAGTATCATTCTTTGAATATGCAAGGGAGCTACATACCATTGAACGCTGTACCTACAAAATTATAGGGTCATAATCATTGATTTGAAAGAAAGACGGGAAGATTTATGACTAATTTATGACTCATTTGATAGTCATAGTAATAGTACTACTTTAATTTTAACACAGACATCCACAAAGTAAACTATCAATATCTCGCAAAAAAGTCTCTTACGCAGTAATGAATACGTGATTATTGTGATCTATGATATTCTGTCCACAAAAGTTGCATATAAACAAATACAATATATTAATAAATACAAAACTAATAGGGAAGAAAGCTTCATCAATAGCTTCTTTCGAGGATACAACCTGAAAAATCTACAAAATACAAGATTGCAATTAATTATCTACGTTTTAGCAATCCTCATTTTACTATAGTTTTATTTCTTTAACAAGAATTAAAATTATCGTTTGTTCAAAAATAGATTTGAAAATAAAATCCAAAACTTACCCGAAGAAAATTGAAACATAAGGAAATGATAAAGATCACCGTTAAACTCAAGAACATTGTTTCAAATCTAGTTACTAAATATTTGGATAATCTTTAAAAACATAAAAATATTAGTGCATATATTATGTGCATATATCTATATGTATGAATGCGTATATCTAACCTCATTGCTTCCCGATGAATATCTACAGCGCACATTAAGCTTCCGGATTTGGAAATTCTATTTTTTAGGCTAATATCTTGTGAAATATTGATCTTCATTGCACGTTCGATACGATAACTATAAATAATTATACAATTTTTTAAGGACATTTTTTGAAAGATAAACATTATCTATATACCTTCGTCTAATAGCAATAATTTTATTCATAACTCGAATGTTTGTGTCCATTTTATATATTCATTTCATACCTAGAAATTTTGAACATTCCAAAAATAAGCTGAAGATATCCAAGAAGCATTGTTCCTGTTGCTATTGTTGCAGCCGATCCTATGCAAAATGCTACGTTTGTATGTAATAGGATTAAAAAGAAATATTTTTCTTGATCGACAAAATATTCCGTTACGAATTGCATTCGACGTGGCTGAGATATATTTACTGATAAAGCAACGTCAAACATATTCACCAAATATTGAACGATAATAGTAAAAGATATTCCGCAAACCGCAGCTGCTAAAAAGCGTAATTGTTATTTAAATTTTTGCTATTTGGTTTTTCAAAATTGTTCTATGTGTGTCATGTATCATAAATATGTATTTTAAAATATAACATATCTTTTACCATGACTATAATCAATTTCTACGGCACAATTGGTAGCTATGTATTTAATAGCTATTTACACATTTTATTTGTCTTATAGACATTTACTACTAATTGCTTTAAATACGTATAATAAATACTTTTTACAAACTTTTTAAACTACACATATGCATAATATATATGTATATGCAAAGGAATTATGAGACAAGCCATAATTTTGTTATATATTGAAACTCATTTTCTTCCACTCTAATATTTTAACAATGTAGATGTATAGAAAACGTAATCGCATAAAAAAATATTGCTTTACCCATAAGTACAGCTGTATAACGTTTCGCATTGTACCCATATTTTTTTATGATCGCAATTTCTCTTTCATCCTTTAATTCGTCATATATATGTTGAAGTTCCATCAATAAGTTTTTTACCTATTATTCCAGCAACATATTCTTATATTGTCTTTGTATACATCAGAATATATTTCGCGTATAAATATTTATTTGGTTGTAAAGCTTTATTTCACGGCTATGCCATATATTCGCAACTTACAGTTTTGATGTTAATACAGAACGAATTGTAGTGTATCAAGTAAACAGTAAAGAAAGATGCGGAAGACACAACCTTGGCAACGAGATCAAGAGTACATCTTAAAGTTATAAGTGACGTTAGCTGCACACAATAAATAATTTTATTTAATTTTATTTATAAATATATAACTCTAAGTATGTACTCTAAAAAAGTAATTACAATGTATTTAATATAAAAAGTTGGACTGTGAACAGTATAGATTGAAATCAATTGCGCTGAAAATTTTCTCTTTTTATACATTTCTTGTTTTAAATCACGTCATTTTAACACGATTGAGTGTATTAACTTTTAATTTAATACGATTAAACATGTTAAATAACGTAATTTAACACATAAAAAACATGTAAAAAAAGCTTCAATCAAATGTTATTTCTAGACGTGTTATTTTGATGCGTGTAAAAATAACACACTTGGATTTGTAATGCGTTGAGAATGTTGAGATCAATTGATATTATGAGTACAATGAGTACAATATATTGTTCTCTTACCTGAAATATAATACTCGTTGTCAGAATACTGGAGAGGAAAATGAATTGAAATCGAGTGAGTTTGGATTGTTGATGAGGCCACAAACCGATAGCTAGCAATAGGATTTTATTGAGACTGAAATACTGAACTTCCAGACGGATCATCTTCCTATGCGCTCCAAAACATTACTGCGAAGACGTCGACGACCGACGGTGTGCTCATCCCCTCCTTTTTTCACTAATCGGTTAAATTATTCCATATCGTTTTTCTCTTACGTAAATTTCAACGTAAATTCCGTAATTGACTGTAATGCACAGTTGAGCAAGTCCACCGTGAGATCGGAACACGTTCGATTCAGCAAAATTCTGAGTAAGATGCATACCATTCTTTATAACATAATTTACGTAATCGATTTGTTGTTTAAAATAATTCGACGCATGTGTCTTTTCCATGAAAAACTGAACTATATCTAGAAAAGCTACGCAGGCGCATTTCCTCCTTTTCAGTTTTAAAACTTCATTCAAGTACGAGCATTCGTGATAAACACACTTCGTCTTCGAAAGAAATATCTTTTAACCCGTTTATCTCTTAACCTTTAAATGGCTCTAACCCTTTTGATGCCGACCTTATCTAGTAAAGCTCATAATTAAAGGTAATTTAAATATTGATGTGCTATATCTAGTGCTAAATAATATTATTTCTTATGTCATTGACTACCGGAAGAAATTTAAATATTTTAATTATTATATTATTTATATATAGAAGAAAAGTCCAACGTGTCGATAGCAAATTACAGATTAAAAAATCTTGAAAGCAATGTTTGACGTAGAACTACGTCTTTCTCCGCGGTATGGGGGGTATCCACGGATGCAACGATGTATATAACGAAAATATGTCACACTTTGAACGTTTAGATCTTCGAAATTAATAATCGTAGAGTAATCATTGACATCTCATTTTAAAGCTTAAGAAATCCCATTTATGATAAATCCAGCCCGAACTCTCTATTTCTTTCCGTTTAGATATAGTAGCGTTAGAAAGTTTAGCTAAATTTCTTGTAGATGCAACGAAAACATGTCACACTTTGAACGTTTATATCTTCGAAACTAATAATCGTAGAATAATAAATGACATCTCATTTTAAAGCTTAAGAAGTCCCATTTATGATAAAACAAAACCGAACTCTCTATTTATAACCGATTTTCTTGAAATGGATTTATTATAAGAACCTGACGTTTGTCTGTATGTCTGTATGTCTGTCTGACCGCGAACTATTCATTCGTTAATAGACCGAATTTTAAAGAATTATGTATGAAATAGGGGTAAAATTTTTCGGGAATGACGGTGGTGGGGTTACTTTTTTGATACCGATTTTCTTTAAACCGGTTGTGTAGTTTTTTGTTATATTTTCGAAAATAATAATCGTAGAGTAATAAATAAGTTGTCATTTGATAGCTTATATAGTCTCATTTTTTCTCTAAAGTTTAAAAAATCTCTAAAAGGTGTTACCGATTTTTTTCTTGCAACGTTTTCCGCGAACTACTCATTTGTTAATAAGCCGAATTTTCAAGAATTATATATGAAACAGAGGTAGACTTTTCCGGAAATGGTGGTGGTGGGGTTAATTTTTTGATACCGATTTTTTTTTTAACCGATTGCGTAGTTTTCGATGCCAATGTGTTTCTTATATTCTGAAACGTCGAAATATCGCATTAAAAAAATGCAAAATTGCTAATAATAAAGGGGGTTGCCAATATCTGTTTAAAAAAACAGCCAAACTTACCAAAATTTCTATAACTCAAGAACTGATTAACTAAATTTTAAAGAATTATATATGAAATAGGGTTAGAAAAAACTGAAGAATATAATGAAATTAATAAAAATTGTTTTATTTACTTTACCATTGTTTATTTTTTCGTGCTTTTTATAATTCTACGAATGTATTACCACAGAATTCAATCTTAATGTTGCAAAAATATTAATGCTGATAATATGTATTTGTCTAAAAGTAATGTCCATAAATATATCTCTAACAGAGAGAATTAAATTTAAAAAAACAATGCAACGTTAATTAAATTACTAACACGACGTTTTTGATTAAATAATTTTATGTGGGATATTTTACATCTCTGTTGCATTTAAAATGTTTCACGTTTTATCAACAATACTTTTAATTAATCTGTATACTCAACATTATAAATATCTTAATTTTACAAAATATGAAATTAAAATATCAGGAATTTTTATTTTATTATATATACATGTTTATTCTTATTTAATTAGATTTTATTTTTTGCTTATTACTGTACAGAATACATAACAGTAAAGTAAGATACCGAAGCCTTCACCAGCTATAAAGAAAAATATTGTTGAGTATGTGTTCATTTATATTACGTTTACATCAAATACATATATTTCAACACATGCATGACCCATTTTCTTACCGTCGCAAAACATTCTAACGATCCAATAAACAATCCACCGACACCCAAAGTAAAGTTTTTGGCGTTTCTTTGCAACAGAAAAAGTATAATTTTTTGAATGTGTAAGGGAGCTAGATACCATTGAATGCTGTATCTATGAAGTTCAAATCCAATAAATTTAAAAAATCGATAATAAAAAAGAAAGAAAAATACATAAATAGTATTCCGCACATTTTGTTTAATTTATACGTAGATAACGTGCTAGTGTTTATTTTGAAATTATAAAAACATTATTTATAAAATGTGCATATAAATATACATATTGTATATAATAATATCTCATTGAAAAAATCTCTTACGCAGTAATGAATACGTGATTAGTGTGATTTATAACATCTTGCCCGATATAGTTGGAAATAAACATGTATAAAATACAGGATATTACGGATATAGCGGGAAATAAACATTCGTTGATGTTATCTTCAGATGCCCTAATCTGAAAAATCTAATACACGAGTTTCGTGGACATACTCAATTATTTATTGTAGTAGCAAATTGCTTCATTCTATTAAATATGCTATATATAAATTATACAAATAATGAAAAATAAACTAAATTGTTTAAATAATAAAAATTATGATTGTTTGTAAAAGATAATTTTATACGCGAAATTTTTTAGTCAGAATGTTTTTTATCGAAAAAAACATTCTTTTTTAACACTAAATTGTAAATTATAAAATATCATATCGTTCGAATATTTTTTTAGAAAACTATTGTAAGACTTACTCGGAAAAGGTTGAGGCTCAAAGAAATCACTCCAACTCCTATTAAGCAAAACAGCATTATCTCAAATTTAGATACCAACAACTCAGACAATCTTCAAACATAAATAAATATTGTATAATTCTTGTTGTATAATTTTTATATGTAAATATAATTTTATATACTAACTTCATAGCTTGCCGATGAATATCAATGGCACTTATTATTTCTTTAAATATCAAATTCTCATTTTTTAAAGTCATATTTTGCAGCATATTGATCTTCATTACGCGTTTAATACGATAACTATAAAGAATGCATTTATCAAAAATAACCTTATCTCTTTTGCTTTCTAAAAGTAAATTTTATCTTTAGATTTATCCAAAATAATTAATTTTGTTTAGAATTTAGAATTTTTTAATCTTCTCTATAGTCTTCTCGTTCGATATACCTTGAGATCCTAAACATTCCGCAAGTATGTTGGAGATATGCTATAAGCATCGTTCCTATCGCTATCATCGCGGTACTTCCTATGCATAAAGCTGCACATATGTGCAACACGATTAAATAAAAATATTTTTCTTGATCGATAAAATATTCCGTTGTAATAAGCAAATGACGAGATTCAGATACGTTTCTCGATAAAACGACGTCGTAGATATTTGACCAAAATTGGGCAACAATAAGAGCAAATACGCTACAAATGGCAACTACTACAAACAGTTATAAAAGAATTCTCATACAAATTTCTGCATGTAAAACTATTCAAATTGCTTTTTATATTATGCGTGTGACATAGAAAGTATTGTAATGTAAAATTAAAAATTTATCTTACTAATGAGTGTAATCGTGTACCATTTGCCATTGTCACTATACTTTTCTATAATAATGTTTTCATATTTATCTCTTAGACCATTGTATGTATATTGAAGTTGCGTCAGTAAATCTTTCACCTGTCAGTTCAACAATTTATTACACTAGCTTAGGATATCTCAAAAAGAATGGCCAATTATCAAAATATATATTTTTTTGAAATATAAACATATATACATATATAAAATTAAAAATTAAAAGTGAGTGTATATCTATACGTATATAATATAGATATAGTATACAGGCATTACGCACAAACGAAGTGAAAATATCTGTTATAATAGCCAACTTACGTTTTCAATATTAGCAGCAAATGCGATGTATTTTATTAGAAAGAAAATAAAGAAAAGTGTAGTAGAAAAAACCTTAATGGCAAAGTCGGAAGTATATTTAACAGTCAAAAATGAAGTAAACTAAAAACAATAAATTTATTAAAATACTAATATTAAGACATCATTTCTTTGGATATTCAGTAATTCAGTTACGTATTACACTTTTTACTACACAACTTTTAAACATAATGTTTTTATTAATATCTTCATATGTGATAAATGAAAAATTTTGCACTTAAATAATTATAATATAGATTATAATATAGATAATATGTAATAATTATTAAACAGATATAAAATTATTTTCTTTGTCAGTAAAAATTAACAAGAGTGATTATTTGACCAAACTGACGTTTAATATCGTAGTGTTACATTAATTCATTCGACGTTTCGACGCTAGTTTTGTGTCCTTATCAAGAGTTTACTAAAACAACGAAGTCATGTTACATAAAAAATATATCGCACAAGGAACAAAGAACGTAGAAAGGGAAATAAATACCTGTCCCATATTAAAGATTAGCCGCACATAAATTTTTTTTGTAGTTTTAACACTTTGTCAAATTTCAATGTGAAGGATCCACGATCCATCCTTAATTAATCGTACGATGTAGCACCGAAACAATACATAACCGGAACAGAGACGTGCGAGAAACGTCGTTCCGAGTCGGAGGACGGAGTCTAACTAATTTGTAAATACCCAATACGCGGATCCTTCACATTGAAATTTAACATAGTGTTAAAACTGCAAAAAAATTTATGTGCGGCTAATCTTTAATATGGGACAGGTATTTATTTCCCTTTCTACGTTCTTTGTTCCTTGTGCGATATATTTTTTATGTAACATGACTTCGTTGTTTTAGTAAACTCTTGATAAGGACACAAAACTAGCGTCGAAACGTCGAATGAATTAATGTAACACTACGATATTAAACGTCAGTTTGGTCAAATAATTACTCTAATTATTAAACATATAAATTATAATATATAAATTACGTGTTAGTAAAAGATCACAAGAAATATCAATTAGTTACAACTTATCTTATACCTTATATATAGTAATAATATTAAAATATTACCTTACTTGAAACAAAATAGCGCTTGTCAAAATACTGAGGAAAAAGATGAAGTGAAGACGGACGAGTTTTGATTGTTTATAGGGCCACAAACCCATAACGAGCAGAAGAATCCTGTTAAGACTGAAATATTGGGTCTCAATGCAGATCATATCTCTATGAACTCCAGAACATAACTGCGAAGAGAAAGAATATCTTTATTCCTTCCTTTTTGTATTTATTGATTAGGTATCCCTTCTCTTTTTCGGCGTAAATTTTAGTGCAATTTTCTTAATTCCATTCGTATATGCAGCACATAATACAGCACGGAACACTCGTATTTTAAATTTCTCAGAGTAAGGTCTATGATTAAGCGATCGATGTAATTGCGTAGAAAAATGGGTGTTTTCTTTATTATAAGAAAAATAATAGAACACTCTTGAAAGAATGACTTGCGCAGAAACCGTAGGAGATCCGCGCAAGCGTATTCAGCACATTCCGATATTTTAATCTTCTCGCTTCATTCACATTTGTGCTATCATAAGATACGTTTCATCTTTAGGAAAACGTTTGTTCTTTCACTACCATTTCAAGAACATTCCAAGTTGTCGTTGAAGGTAATAAGATTCTTCTCTCAAAGAGTAGAAACATATTTCTGTTTTTTCTCCTATATTTTCATTATTTTCTGTAATACATCACAAAAAAGGTAAGTGAAAGAATGAACATAGAAAATACAATACAAAATCTTGTAAATATGAACGATTATCTTTTTGTGTTTTGCGATTCGTGAATTGAGTGTACACATTATAACAAAAAATATAAGAGTGAAAATGAGATTAATATAGTAAAAGTTAATATAAAGTAGATTGTACTCGGTAAACATCAATTGATAGTGACATTAAAAAATTGTGCAAATTAGAAATTTGCACTTGGCTTCCTCATAGAGGAAGTGATGTCTTAAGATGCTAATACGGCCCTCTGATTGGCTGATGACGCCTTAAGACTATATCTAAGACGAGCTTGGATATAAATATAAGGCTCGACTATGAATACCAGCCTTAAAGAATTATATATGAAATAGAAATAGAAAAAAAACTGAAGAATATAATAAAATTAAAAAATTTTGGTAAAATTTTTTAACAGAAATCGGTAACCCCTTTATTATTAATAATTTTTATTAATTCTATTATATTCTTTAGTCTTTTCTACCCCTATTTCATATATAATTCGTTAAGATTTGGTTGATCAGTTCTGGAGTTATAGAAATTTCTGTAAATTTGGCACAGCTTACATACATACATACACAAATACCGACATTTTTTTTAATGCAATATTTCGACGTTTTAGAACACTCTGAACATATTGACATTAAAAACTCAAAAAACAATCTTTTCTTTGGTTTCTGCTACCCCTATTTTATATATAATTTTTTTAAATTTGGTTGATTAGAGCCAATTTTATACGCAATCAAAGGTTTATATACGAATTTACGAAAACAAAGCTTCCTCTATGAGAAAGCAAAATTGAAATTTGACGTTTGAAGATACCAATCTTAAAATTTCTCTTTTATGTAGTAGTAAATTTTCCTGTGGCAATATATATATATATATATATATATACATATTAAAAAGGGAAAATTAAACTTAACACAAACGCAAAATAGATTTGTATATACTTTGTATAAAAAAAATCTCATAATGCATATTTTATTTTAATGTTGTGTGAAGGTGTGACATGTACCAGTATCTTTGATTAAATAATTTTATTTCGAAAATGTCTTATATCTCTTTAAATAACATCTCTGACATCTCTATATATATATATATATATATATATATATATAACCAAGCTTTAAATATTCATAACTATAGTACCACCAAACTCAAACATTAATTAATTTTTACTACTTGGTTTTGTACTAATTATTGTATATCTATATCACATTTTTATTTATCTTTGCCTTATCGTGTAGAATATATGAAGGTAAAGTATAAAATACCGAAGCCTTCATCAGCTACAACGAATGATAACGTCCATTTATATTATGTTACTTCAAATATATTTTGATGCATAATATATAATAATATATAAGAAAAGATTCTTACCGTGGCGAAACACTCTAATAATCCAATAAATAATCCATCGACAGTCAAAGTAAAATTTTTGGCGCCTCTTTGCACTAGAAACAGTATTAATTTTTGTACATGTAACGGAGCCATGTACCATTGAACATCGTATCTATCCCATGTCATTATTTAAATTGTTAGTTGTAAAAACATATTGTAGAAATGTCTACTTGAATAAAAAGACAAATATATCATAAACTACGAACTTACATTGTCGATATTAACAGCGAACACGATGTATTTCATTATAAAAATAATTTTAAAAAGTATGATACAAACAACCTTAATGATATGGTCGGAAGTACATTTCGAACTTACAAGTGCTGTAAACTGCAAACAATAACGTAGAATTTCTAAATTACTAATTGCAGTTTGTGCAGATAATAATAATATAGAAAATATTTCATAGTCGTAACTAAACAATTATAATATAAATTATATCGTGTACACTAAACTTTTGACATGCCCCTATATAAGAAAAAATCAAGGCACGGCAAATATCCGGCGGGGGCAAGAATATATACGCAACCGTCAATAATGTTCAACGGAACCGCGCCGCCCTAATCTATTGTAACGCTTTAATCATAAATCATAAGCAATCGTGGTCGTAAGGAAAGAAGCTACCGTAAACGTGTTGTGCAGTGTATATATAAAATCGTAATGCGTTATAAAGTTGTGTTGCACAACAGCAAATGGCGAAACAGAATGTCAAGGGCCAAGTAAAGCTGTTACGACGAGCGCGGAGCGCTTATACGATTAACATTATAATAGATGTAGATGGACCACTAAGAAGACATTGCCGGACACGGGTTGCTTAACAAAAATTGTTCAATTTACCAAGATTTAACACCTTTTTAAATTTGTCGCAAATGTCCGGAAACATTGTATATATAATCATTGATACTAAATGAAATATATAAGATTAGTATTTAATGTTTAATTAAAATTGCGCAATAAAATATCATGTTTGGAAGCAAAGTAGAATAAATAAATATATTTTTTTTTGTTTTTATTTACAGTAGAGTGGAAACAAAATCTATGATTTCAATGCACCAAAGATACCTGATATACTAATATCTTGATTTCAATAATTTGTATCTTCTATTATCTTTCATAACAGTTTTTTATAAATATCTAAACTGCATTTTGAAAAAATTTGTATTTTCTAAATATGAATATGTTGCTTCTTGATTAATTACGCTCTCACCATGCTGTTACCGAATTCACACTTGCTTCATCATCGTGTAGAATATATAACAGTAAAGTAAGATACCGAAGATTTAACCAGCTGTAATTAAGAACGTTTTTTTTTTCATAACAATTATTTCTAAAATGATACTTTTGAGATATTTTATATCATCTTACCGTGGCAAAACATTCTATAGATGCACTAAATAATCCACCAACATTCAAAGTAAACTCCTTGGTTACTCTTTGTAATAGAAATAGTATCATTCTTTGTATATGTAACGGGGCTCTATACCACTGAACGTTATACCTATAAATTTGAACATAGATAACGAATTGCTAATTGATTTAAAAAATTTATTACTTTTATATAGCATAGCATGTACTCTAATTTTGTTCTACAACTATATTCTAAATCTGATATTCATTCTTAATCCGTTGTGGTCACATGAGGTCCAGTGGACCCCAGGTTTTTTTTAAAGTATACTATTTTGAGAGTAAAACGCAGAAAGTTTTTTTGCTTTATCTCAAAAAATTTTGATGAATATTTTTGTGAAAAAAGTCAAATTTTTTTTGCGTTTTTTTAACATAAAAAATTTTTTTAAATTATTGGATTATAAAGAGGAAGTCACACACATAAACTAGATTCCAGTTCAAGGTTTGAGTTGATACATCAAAAAGAACGCAAATGGCAACTGTTGTGGGGTTCATTGGACCCCGTGTGACCACTACGTTATTTTTAGAAGGTGTGACCACAACGGGTTAAAAAGCAAACGTTTATATCTATCTCATGAAATGTTTCTTACGCAGTAAAAAGGACATCATTATTGTGATCTATTATATCCTGCCCAATATAGTTGGCTATAAACATATATATAATACTGACAGATACACATAGCAGCGGGAAAAAAAATTCTTCGACATTATTTTCAGATGAAGCAATCTGAAAAATCTAATATACAAATTTTATGGAAATTGTCGATCTTTTTTATATATACTTCTTAATACTATCTATTAATACTATTAATCAATAAATAATACGCAGTGTAAACTTCGTTTTTTTTTTATAAAGCTATTTTCTTAAAACTAAGGATAAAAATATATTATATAGAATTGGAAATTTGCTTTTTTGCAGTTTGCTTTGATTAATGAGAAATAGCACAAGAGGGGTATAAAATATAATACAAAGACTGTCTAAAAAATATGTAGATTAGCGATATTATTTGAAAAATATCAGAAACTTATGTTATTGTTATATATCTTCAACACTGAATTTTATAATACAATATGCATCTTCTCTACTCGTGATTTTTATTTTAATGATATGTAGTATATGTACAGTTAAGCATCTAAAATTTTGCATTCGTCACTTCGAATTATTTATATAATAATTGTTATTGAAGGTTTATAACTCTGGCATCAGTTTGTCGATTCTTGCTATACATACTGAATAGTACATATTAATATATATAGTTACCGAACGTACATCATAACACAAAATAGAAAACATACTTGAAATAGATTTAGAGTTAAGCAAGCCACGCCACACACTATTAAACAAAACATCATTATCTCGAATGTGGATAGCAAGTGTTTGGACAATCTTTAAAAACAAAAATATATATATATATATTACTAAACATATTAAATGTATATATTTATGAACGTGAATACACACTTCATAGCTTGTCGGTGAATGTCGACAGCACAAATTATGCCCTCAGTCATTAAGATTTTATTTTTCAGCGTAATATTTTGTCGAATGTTGATATTTATTGCATGCTTGATACGATAGCTGTAAATGTTTGTGTCATAATTATACAGTAACACACTGAATGACGGTTTTTCAGCTAAAACCACACCTTTACATTTTACAATTATTTTTTAACACATTATGTTGTTTAATGATAACAAATTTTGGTTACAATTCAAATTATTATAATCGTTCCTACGTCTATTTTCGCACCAAGCAATTCTAAACATTCCACAGATACACTGCATCAATGTAATGAGCATTGTTCCTATTGCTAATATCGAAGCCCACCCGACGCAAATTACTGCATTGAAATGCAGCAGAATCAAATAGAAATACTTTTCCTGATCGATAAAATATTCCATCATAATTGGCAGATGACGTAATTGAGATACGTTTTTCGGTAAAACGACAAGAGTATTCAACCAATATTGGCTGGTAATAATGACAAATGCGGTGCTAACAGCAAATACTAAAAAATATCAAAAAACATTTTTGTCGTTAAAATTTCTACTATATATGCTTATCAAGATCTATAGTGTTTAATACGCGCACATACATATATAAAATTTATATTGTTACGTATAAAATTATATATAAAATTTTGTTATTCTGTTAACTCATTTATAATTGATTTCTATTTAGAACTACTTTATTATTTCTATCAATTTGTACATACAATTGCAATTCACATTATGCAATTTGTACAATATGTCACTAATGTGTTACTAATCATTGTAAACGCATGTATACGGCAAATACTTTAGTAGATTTGTGTGATATAAAAGTATGGAAAAATATATCATAATATGTCGAAATCGACTTTGAAATATTCATATCTTATACGTTAAATAATAATTTTAAGCATAGATCTAGAAGTATATTGTTTTACTTGTAAGTATAATCGTATAACGTCTTGCACTGCAACTATATTCTTTTATGATAGCAACTTCGTTTTTATCTTTTAATTGACTATATATATGTTGAAATTGCATCAGTAAATCTTTTACCTGTTATTCCAATAATTTTATATATTGTCTCTGTATATAACTATATAAGATAATAGTTTCTAATATATAATAATAATAATTCAATCGACACAAATGATTATACTGCGGAACACATACTCTTATAAACTTACAGCTTCGATGTTAATACAGAATGAGTTGTATTTTATTAAGGAAACAATAAATAAAGATGCGGAAGATAGAACCCTGACGAGATTTGACGTATATTTTGATGTCATTAGCGTTGTTAACTACCGGTAATAATTTTATTTATAATTATGAACTATTTCATAGTGAAGCGGTAACTTTATATAATGTTATTAGTTATACTCTATTCTTACCTGAAATATAACACCCGCTGTCAGAATAGTAGAGAAGCAAATAAACTGCAATCGTGTCAATTTAGATTGTTGATAGGGCCACAAGCCGATCACGAGCAATAGAATTTTATTGAAGCTAAAAAACTGAATTTCTAAAGGAATCATTTCTTTGCAACGTCCGGCATGCGACTGATTACGAAAAAGTCGAGTACAATTATCCCTCCTTCTTTTTCATCGATCGACTAAATATTCTCTCTTATATGTGAATTTTAGCGTGAATGCCATAATTTGCATAATGTAAGGCTATACAAATTGCCATCGTAGGATCAGAAACTTATTCATATTTTAACAGCGTTTTTTTGCAATAAGAATTACGAGAATTATGATTAAGGTATCGATCTGCCATCAAGGAAACTTGAACAGATATCTTCTTTTAATAAAAAAAAAAAAGAAAAGAAAGACGTTTATGAGAGAACAAAAGTCACGCAAGCGCATATCCTCTTTTTTACCGCAATAACTTCATTCCCGTATGTACTCTCGCAAGATACGTTTCGTCTTTGAACATGTCATTTTTAAACATAGTGATTAGATCAATGATAATATCTTTATATGTTATAAAATATTATTATAATTATAGATATTTATAATTGATAAACAGCGTACGATTGACACACACACACACACACACAATTGAGCAGGTATTGAATATCATGTTACCTATCAAATAATATTATTCTATACCAGCCATGTTCACCCTTTTATTTATCTTTAATTTTTTTAATATTTAAAATATTTGAACCTTGTTATTTATATAGACATATTAAAATATAACAATAATTTATTACTTATCAAAGTAAAGTCCAATTCGTGCTAATAACATCATATACGGGAAAAATATATCGAATATATTTGAACTGATATCTATATCTATATATATATATATATATATATATATATATATATATATGTGTGTGTGTGTAGGTCCATATGTAGGACATCAATTTTTTCCAGGACAGTCCTGGAAACTGCCAAATGTCCCGGAATATACCGATATCAAAAATAAAAGTTCCGGAACATACTTCCGGACCTACATATATATATATAATTCAATCAACGCCCAGCCCAAACCCTTAAACCTGAAAACATGAAATACGAGGAATATATTCCTTCCATAACATAAGCCCCCATTAAGAAGGGATTTTTAGAAATTCGACCCCTAACAGGATGAAAAAGGGTAAAACGTGTTTTCACGGATTCCTCAATATCTTTTAGGCCCGATGAGATATCGACTTGGTTTTTGCTTACAAAGGTTACTCATACAAGTGCATAAAAACATAATTCAAGATTTTGCTCTAATCAATCCTAAAAGAGGCAAATCTAAATTTGGAGATGAATTATAAAATCCTTCGCATACGGTAGCGAAGCACGAGTGTATCAAGCTAGTTGCATATAAAAGAACTCAGACAGCAAAAAAACGTCATAAAGATATCTTTAAGATGTCTTTTAGACAAGTATATCTGAAAGATGTCTTTACGACGTCTTTTAGACATGTGTACTGTCTGAGAATTAAATTTCTTTGTCCATACTTGATGTGCATACAATACGTACAATATATAATCCTAATGCATTTGCAAATAATTGACGTTTTATGCGTTAAAATATTTAAATATTAAACGTTCTCGATTTTCTTTAGTAGCAAAACTTCACACAAGCTAAATTACATAGTCAAAAATAAAATTTTGAGTAAATATTTAAATTATTAATCCCACCTCCAATGTTTTTGATCTTAACATGTATTGTTAGTTATATATTCTTGAGCAATGTTTAAAAGATTTTTGCCGGCAGTCAATGTTGATTAAAAAATTATTAATAAAAAAGTTACAATTAGAGTAGGATTGGGTTAGATTAGGTTTTTTGGAAATGGAAATACACTGTAAGCACCGAACGGTGTGGGATATAAACCTTACTTCGCGTGGAAAGTTGGAAACCCATGTGGGACCATACAATGATAAACTTCGTTTCGCTTCCGAATCAAGGTCTCGATATGTTTTTCAATATCATGGCTTACTTCTATATACTGATACGTGAATAATGTTTGTAGAAATTACTTAATAAATTTAGCTGCTGCAACTTTTTTTGTTAGTAACTTTTTAATAAATAATGATCGCCGACTAAAACCTCTTGTGAGTTTATGTTTTATGTTCTTGATCATCATATGTGAAGACATCGAGGATGACACCAGTAATCTGCATATTTACTGCATAGAATTTTCTGTTTTCTAAATATAAAATGCTAATTTATTTTATTCAAAAATACAGTTTTTTCATGTGCTTACTTGATTTATATTTGTCTCGTCACTGTGTAGATAACATAACAGTAAAGTAAGATACCGATGCTTTCACCAACTGCAATCAAAAACATGATTATTGTTACACTTGTTTTTAATATACTATCTAATATAGTCTAAAAAAACACTACTCTCTAAATCAGTGAATCAGTGAATAGTCACTGATTCAGATTCAGAGAGTACATGATTCTTACCATGGCAAAGCACTCTAAAGATGGAGTAAACAATCCACCGACATTCATAGTAAAAATTTTAGCGCCTTTTAACAACAAGAAGAGTATGATTCTCTGGATGTGTAAAGGAGTTACGTACCATTCTACTCTGTATCTATTATGAAAATTATAAGGACGAGAATAGAAAATTTAAGAGAAAAGTAGAAAGATTTACGAATATTGTTTATCATTTTACATTAATAATTACAATACTTGTTAAGTATTAACTTCTTTACTTTCTTTACTTGTTTACTTTAGATAGCAAACTGTAAAATGAATCTTCTTGTAATTATACATATATCGTGAGAAAGCCCCTTACACAGTATCAAAAACGTAATTATTGTAATCCGTCATATTTTGTCCAAGAGAATTTGATATAAAGAGAAATAGAATATTAACACCTGCAAAGATCATAGGCCATAAAGCTTTTTTAGTAGCTTGCTCGGATGACACAATCTGAAAGATCTGAAATACAAATCTCACGACTGCAATCAATTTTTTGCACCATAATTGTCCTTAATATCGATTTATATAAAATTGCTACGCAAGTTTGATTAATAAGAAGTATCAGTATATAAAATTTTCTCATGTAGCATAAATTTCTCAAGTATATGTATGTTATGAAATGTCTATTACCCGTTCAAGAAATAAAATGAATATAAGAATAAAATCTCTGAAACTTACATGGACCAAGTTGAAACATAGTGAAATTACAAAGATCTGTGCTAAACAGAAGAACATTATCTCAAATTTGGATATAAAGTATTTGGATAATCTTTAAAAATAAGAATTTGTTGTTACTACGTATATTACATGTATATACTATTATACATACTTATGGATACTAACTGTATGACTTGTCGATGAATATCTACAGCGCTAATTAAATCTTCAGATTTTGAAATTTTGTTTTTCAATGTAATATTTTGCTGAATGATTTTTACCGCGCGTTCAATACGATAACTGTAAATAATATAGTTTTTTAATAACGTAATTCTTTGTTTGCGCAACGTAAATTCAACACATTTTTTTAACACAGTTTTATCCGCAACACCGCAACTTAAATTTTTCTGGCATTTTAGGTTTATTTTATACCTGGATATTTTAAACATTCCACAGAAAAATTTTAAAAATGCAATAAACATTGCTCCTGTTGCTATCATCACAGTTCCACTTATACCTAATGCTATATTGATATGTAGTAGAATTAAAAAGAAATATTTTTCCTGATCAACAAAATATTCCGTTACAAATTGCATGCAATGTAATCGAGTTGCATTCGTTGATAGATCATCATCAGACAAAGTCCAAAATTGAATAAAATTAAGAGATCCGCAGATACCAACCACTAAAAAATATTAGAAAATAATTTGATATTTGAATTTCTATTGTATAACGTAGAACTTTCAAATTATTTTACATATAGCATGCCTACATGAGTTACAAAATATTAATGTTTTTTAACTTTCATCAATATTTATTGCGCAATTGATATAGCTATTCATAATTTTATTGAATGTAAACATAGAGA